>NC_091369.1:14005468-14032968 GCF_038502225.1 Cherax quadricarinatus
GTGTATATATATGCTTGTACATGTATGTGTAGTGTGACCTAAGTGTAAGTAGAAGTAGCAAGACATACCTGAAATCTTGCATGTTTACGAGACAGAAAAATGGACACCAGCAATCCTACCATCATGTAAAACAATTACAGGCTTTCGTTGTACACTCACTTGGCAGGACGGTAGTACCTCCCTGGGCGGTTGCTGTCTACCAACCTACTACCAACTACCAACCTACGGTGTGATAATAAAAAAAAAAAATAATATATATATATATATATATATATATATATATATATATATATATATATATATATATATATATATATATATATATATATATATATTTATTATCACACTGGCCGATTCCCACCAAGGCAGGGTGGCCCGAAAAAGAAAAACTTTCACCATCATTCACTCCATCACTGTCTTGCCAGAAGGGTGCTTTACACTACAGTTTTTAAACTGCAACATTAACACCCCTCCTTCAGAGTGCAGGCACTGTACTTCCCATCTCCAGGACTCAAGTCCGGCCTGCCGGTTTCCCTGAACCCCTTCATAAATGTTACTTTGCTCACACTCCAACAGCACGTCAAGTATTAAAAACCATTCGTCTCCATTCACTCCTATCAAACAAGCTCACGCACGCCTGCTGGAAGTCCAAGCCCCTCGCACACAAAACCTCCTTTACCCCGTCCCTCCAACCTTTCCTAGGCCGACCCCTAACCCGCTTTCCTTCCACTACAGACTGATACACTCTTGAAGTCATTCTGTTTAGCTCCATTCTCTCTACATGTCCGAACCACCTCAACAACCCTTCCTCAGCCCTCTGGACAACAGTTTTGGTAATCCCGCACCTCCTCCTAACTTCCAAACTACGAATTCTCTGCATTATATTCACACCACACATTGCCCTCAGACATGACATCTCCACTGCCTCCAGCCTTCTCCTCGCTGCAACATTCATCACCCACGCTTCACACCCATATAAGAGCGTTGGTAAAACTATACTCTCATACATTCCCCTCTTTTCCTCCAAGGACAAAGTTCTTTGTCTCCACAGACTCCTAAGTGCACCACTCACCCTTTTCCCCTCATCAATTCTATGATTCACCTCATCCTTCATAGGCCCATCCGCTGACACGTCCACTCCCAAATATCTGAATACATTCACCTCCTCCACACTCTCTCCCTCCAATCTGATATCCAATCTTTCATCACCTAATATTTTTGCTATCCTCATAACCTTACTCTTTCCTGTATTCACTTTTAATTTTCTTCTTTTGCATACCCTACCAAATTCATCCACCAACCTCTGCAACTTCTCTTCAGAATCTCCCAAGATATATATATATATATATATATATATATATATATATATATATATAAGAACAAAAAGGCATAATACTCTAACTGGATAAATACATAATTTTGCGTCACATAGGAGAAAGAATCGTACAAGTATATGAATATATAAGGTCCTTCAGCTACACACTTTTCTGTGTGGCTTTCAAATTGACATGGATTCCAAGATTTCCGCTTGGTGTCCCAAGGTTGTCTATCTTTTTATTTGATAAAATATATATAAGTTATTTTTAACTTATGTATATTGTACGTGGAAGAGGAGGAGGAGGAAGAGGGGGGAAAGAGGGAAGAGGGGGAGGAGGAGGAAGAGGAGAAGGAGGAAGAGGAGGATGAGGAGGAAGCGGAGGAGGAAGAGGAGGAGGAGAAAGATAGAAGGAGGAAGAGTAGGAGGAAGATGAACAACAACTAGGGACAATGAAAGGCGAAAGTCTATAAGAAAAGTAAAAAGAGTAGAAAGAAAAAAATCTCAACACTTCAGACATTTTTAAAGCAAGAAAGAGAGAGACAGAACCTTATAAGCTATTTTCTTTCAAACCCAATAACCTTCCATTTCCCAAGCGCTGTATGACCCATACGGGATTAACGCTTCCCCATGATTACAAAGATAAGAAAATTCAAGCAATGGGGAAAGTTGTCTGGATGCTAATAAAGAGCTTTTGATTCAAGCTACTGGAGCTTCCCCATCCTTATCACGGATCAAACTTGACTACCTTCCATTTACCAGTCTCTTCGTGACCTATGGAGATGTGAGGAGAGACTTTAAAATGGTGTGGTCAAGAGGAGGCTGGAAAAAATGTGCCAACACGTGATTTTATTGCACATTTAGATGTTTCAACCCTTTCTGGGCATAGTTCATAGGCTTTGTATGTATCCATATTTTTTTGTGCTACAGTCCACAGGGTGCCACTTTAGTGGCAAAATCTAAAAATCAAAAGTAACCCGGAGTCTAACGTGCTGTATAAACGGGGCTCACCTGTATGAGTTACATGGATAGAACCAGTGTCTCAAAAGATGGGCTCAGTGGCACTAGAAGTAGGCTCTAGACAGATAACATTAAGGATAAAAGAAAAGATGCAAGTTATAAGGGAAAAGCTCTACCTCTACAGGCACAGATGAAGAGTCGCAGAGCGGAACAAAGCGCTGGTTAGAGAAATGGAAAACACAGCACAAACTGAGTACATCATACGGAGTCCAGGAGAGCCAGGAGAAAAAAATTCATACATGAAATTGAAAAAAATACAAAATATTTGTTCTGGAGTGCAAAATCCACATCTAGTATCAAGTCATTGCCTAAAGGAGATGAAACATACACGATAATAACAAAGAAATTAATGACTTTGTGTTTACCGAGTCATTAGGATAAAGACTGACAATACAAATGAATTTTTCACGATTAAGAGTCAAAGTTCTGTGGACATCATCATTTCTGATACAATCCTACTCATAGAAATAAATGGTATAAAATACCGACACAATGGAAATATAAACACAAATGCAGTATAATGTGATCCTTTATTGACAACGTTTCACCCACACAGTGGGCTTTTTCAAGTCACACACAGATCCGTGTGTGACTTGAAAAAGCCCACTGTGTGGGTGAAACGTTGTCAATAAAGGATCACATTATACTGCATTTGTGTTTATATTTCCAATCCTACTCATACTTGACTCTGAAGAAATGGTTGCATACCCATGCTTTGTTACAGTCCTAGACTCTTGGAACTAGGACTATCACCCGGAGTGATCCCATAGTAAAGCAATTGCAAAAATCTATAAACTAATAGCCCTGATATCTCACATTGTCAAAATCTTAAGAGTTTTAAGGAGTTGGATGACTACGAAGGGTTTCACAAGTTATGCAACCAGGAGCACCATGGGTTTCAGCATGTTCTTAGTCATGTAGATGTAGTATGCATAACTTCTGCAAAAGCCTTCAAAACTATGGCCATGATGAAAAACAAATGCATTTGAAAGGAGAAAAACTGGAAAAGTGAGCAGATTGATATTGATCTTACTAACAGAACTCAAAGGATAATAATCGAAATAAAATCAGAGACTGTGGGAATGACAAGCTGAGCCAACGACTGTCACAGACAACAACCTTCGAGCCTACGACTGTCACAGACAGCCTCCGAGCCTACGACCGTCACAGACAACCTCCGAGCCTACGACCGTCACAAACAACAACCTCCAATTTTACGACCGTCACAGACAACAACCTCTACAAATTCTACTTTACTGCTAAAGTTAAGAAACGTTTCTTTGTGTTTTGTAAAATTCAATATCTCGGCTTCATCTCCTAAAATTCTATATCTATCCCTCATAGAATTAGAGCATTAGCAGATTCGTAATTCCCTGAACTAAACTCAAGTGTGGTTTCTTTGGGTAAGTGAATTTCCATAGGAAATTTACTCCCGATCTTACAGAACTTAGTGAACTGTCCAGCTGCCTGAAGAAGTCTGAGTGAACCACTGCACATCACCGAAGATTTATTGCTTAAATTTAACTCCATAAAAAAAATATTTCCCAGAGACCTCCATATTAAAGCTACCTGATCAATAATGTGTTCTGCTTGTGATCTGATGTTTCCAACATCGGGCTGGGATGGAGATAAAAGGAATAATATACCGACACTATGAAAAATAAACACATATGCGGTAAAATGTGCAGTATACTGCATTTTGGTATTATTTTTTCGCTGGACTGAGAGCTATACTGTTACTGTACCATAATGATACTCTATTTTCTGTTTGTTTAATGAGCAGGAAGCTGTTGCCCACCGAACGATGATACTCGGCCATAGAAAAAAAATATGTCTAACCCTGGGTCGGTTAACATCCTATGTCAGATTCTGCTCGGTAAGGCGTTCATCACCGACACAGATCATAAACCGCTGATCTACCTAGAAAATTTCAAGAGAAGTAATAGTCACCTCCTGAGGTGGTAAGATTCACATTGTGTATATAATCGAGGAATTAAATTGATCAACTTTTCAGAGAACCGACAAGTTGATAAATTAAACACATGTGCAACACTTGGGTATCTTTATTGAGGTGATATAAAGAAGATGATATAACCATTTTTTTCACTACTACTGCTCCTTCTGTATATGAAGAAGCCTATTATGTAGGCGAAACGTTTCATCAATAAAGATACCCAATTGTTACACATGTGTCTTAATTATCAACATGTCAGTAGACCCCTGAGCGAACTAATGGAGTGCCTTAGGCTTCAGGAGAAAAGTTTATCTCCTACTCGATTTGACGAAGATGTGGAGGTCATCTCCACATACATTTTGTTACTGCTGTTATGTGTGCGGTGTTTCTTGTCCTCTTGATTCACAGATCCCAGTCTGCTAGGTTCACTGTATCATTAGCAGCTCAGTCAAGTCTGAGCCAGTGTTTTACTGCACTGCAGGTTATGTTGACAAGCGTTCCTCATTAGAGCTCCTGCCTATTCTTCCACCCGTGTCAAGATCTCAATTTTCAATTTCAGGCGCTCGACTTTTTCGGCTTCTGTCCTTCCTTCTCTACCAGTCTCTGCTTCTTTCCTTCCTTCTCTACCAGTCTCTGCTTCTGTCCTTCCTTCTCTACCAGTCTCTGCTTCTTTCCTTCCTTCTCTACCAGTCTCTGCTTCTTTCCTTCCTTCTCTACCAGTCTCTGCTTCTTTCCTTCCTTCTCTACCAGTCTCTGCTTCTTTCCTTCCTTCTCTACCAGTCTCTGCTTCTTTCCTTCCTTCTCTACCAGTCTCTGCTTCTTTCCTTCCTTCTCTACCAGTCTCTGCTTCTTTCCTTCCTTCTCTACCAGTCTCTGCTTCTTTCCTTCCTTCTCTACCAGTCTCTGCTTCTTTCCTTCCTTCTCTACCAGTCTCTGCTTCTTTCCTTCCTTCTCTACCAGTCTCTGCTTCTTTCCTTCCTTCTCTACCAGTTTCTGTTTCTTTCCTTCCTTCTCTACCAGTCTCTCTCGGCCGTTGTAGATCAGTCCTACAAGTCACACCTTGTCTCATGCTGGAGGAAACTACTGTTGTATTAATATTAATATAATTACCAACAATATGTTAAGTAAAAAGACCCAAGTGCAGCTAATGAGACATTGTTGACTTTGATAAATGGTTTTCAAAACCGAGAAGTTGAAGACTGAGACACTTATGCAACATATGGGAGTCTTACTGAGGAAACGTTTCGCCACACAGTGGCTTCATCAGTCCAATACAGAGAAGAACGGTGTAGAGAGAGGAGTTTGAGGTAATCAGTCCCTTAGCTTGGAAACGATTCCAGGCTGAGGGACTGATTACCTCGAACTCCTCCTCTCCTTACACCTTTCTTTCCTTGTATTGGACTGATGAAGCCACTGTGTGGAGAAAAGTTCCTAAAGATTCCCATATACTGCATATGTGTCTCAGTCTTCCTGTTATTAGCTTAGATTCCCATTTTAAATGTTTTAATTTTAGATTCTTTGATTCAAATAATTTTTTTTTTTTTTTTTGGGGGGGGGGAACTTTATAAAATATCTGTCTACTTCAATTTTTTTTTTTTATTTCCATGTCAGAGTGGAAATTTCGTTTTTTTTTTTATATAACGGATGAGCTGCCTCTGAAACAATAAGTATTTTATTTTATTCATTCATCTATGCGCGTCTGTCTGGCGCTCACCAGACGGAGGATCGAGCCTCCAACACGTCTTGCGCTGAATGACTCACTTGGGTTTAGCGCTTAACATGGATTAATTTATTTTTTTTTTCATTCATCTATGCTGAAAATTGCAAGGCAGTCACACGAGAGGTCGCTCGTTGCCGCATGCAAATCACTGGCCTAATTACATGTAGAAAACTATCCAGGACTTGAGTCCTGGAGATGGGAAGTACAGCGCCTGCACTCTGAAGGAGGGGTGTTAATGTTGCAGTTTAAAAAACTGTAGTGTAAAGCACCCTTCTGGCAAGACAGTGATGGAGTGAATGATGGTGAAAGTTTTTCTTTTTCGGGCCACCCTGCCTTGGTGGGAATCGGTCAGTGTGATAATAAAAATAAGAATGGCGCAGTAACAATCCAACTCTTCCTCTAATAATAATAATAATAATAATAATAATAATAATAATATCTATTTCTACAAGTACATGTACAAGGTATACAGTCCTAGCTGACATCAATGACATACTACTGTAAAGTAGAAAGCTGCTTGTTATGCTGAGCATTTCGGGAAAATTAGGTCAATTTTGTCCCCAGGATGCGACCCACACCAGTCGACTAACACCCAGGTACCTATTTTTACTGATAGGTTAACAGGGACAGCAGGTGTCTTAAAGATAAACGTCCAAATGTTTCCACCCGTACCGGAGATTGAACCTCAATGTGTCAAGTGAGTACGCTCAAAGTTTACACCTATTAAAAAAAAGTAACATCCTCATACTGTCACATAGAAAAGAACCCAGGCGAGCTACAGAGTAAGACTAAGTCACATATTTAATTTCTAACTCTTGCAGGACAGACTGCAACAGAATTCTTCTCCAGGTTGAGAGACTGACAACCTCAAATCTACATCTTCAAGGGTGATGGACTGATTACATCCTTACATCTCTTTTCTGTACTCGACTGAAAAAAGCCTACTGTGTAGGCGAAACGTTTCAGAATAAAGATGCCTAAACGTTGCCTATGTGTCTTACCAACACAACAAAATATAATTAACTTAGTGTTTGTATAACTTTTTAAGCATCATCTTCAATGGACGCTGTTTTATAGGGTGTCAGTGTTCTATTTGTATCTGTCAGCATAGTTGCTGATCCCCTGTATATGTATATGTTATCTGAGTATCATAGTTAGTACCATCCATATGTTTTACATAGTTGACCCCTTGCTAGGCTCAGTGACTAGCTTGTGTGACGTCACGTGATGCCGCATGAGAGCGGTGCGCTCCCGGCCTCGTCCTTACTCCGTGCTTAGGTCTACAAACAGGCAACACAGGCAGGCTGGGCCTCTCCCTCTCACACTCTGCTAATATAACTATTACCATCCAACATGCGTATTTAACTCCATCACATCTCCACGAACCCTTCCAACATATCAAGGAAATAAATTGACAGAGATTAACAAAGCTCACACAAGTTATTCTCTCATATATGTCACATACTAGACCAAGGGGAGTCAAAACGTCCATCATATAGCAATTTGTAACTGACCGCAGAATACCCAGTTGTCGAGTTCAAAACTGAATGAAAATGCGTGTGTGTGTGTGTACATTTGTTAATATATTTATATATTCACTTTCTTTTATTATTAGATTCTCTCTCTCTCTCTCTCTCTCTCTCTCTCTCTCTCTCTCTCTCTCTCTCTCATTCATGTTCCATAGGCCTATCTAAAAAAAAATGTGAGCATACTGTAAATGAACCAATATTTGCAATTTTTTTCTTGATCTTATTTTCAATTCAAACTAAAATTACAGTATGGCAGGTAAATAAAAAATACCACAAAATTAAAGACACAAAACTTCTCGCAATTAATAAAAATTCCCATCGAGGAACCTTCTTGAAAGGCAGTATTTACTCACCTTCCATCTTGTACGTCACCAGAATATCTCTGCAGCACAAAGAATACGAAAATAGCTTTTTACTCCTTGACGAGCACAGCTGATTAATATCCGATACAGTTCACACTTACATCTCAGATCACAATGACTCCTTCAATCTGTGGGTTACAGGTGGTGTTGCCTCACGGGGGAAGACTTCCGGCCGAGGCAAGACGACACCTAAGGTGTTTCGACCTTATCTACATGAACTTAAAAGAGAAATATGGGCGCAATGCTGTCGGGAAACTAGCGTGATGGGACCGTTTGTTTGGTGAATTACTTCCTATCATATATATATATATATATATATATATATATATATATATATATATATATATATATATATATATATATATATATTAATAAATGTTCACATAGAATAAAAAATATATAGGGGGTGGTAGGAGAAGAAAATATTCAAACAGCTCCGGGGAGAACCTTGAGTTTTCTCTGAGGTACGTTTATTGTCTTCTCTGAGGATGAGGGTCCCCATTCCAGCCATAGAGGTGGTACTTCCCTATATATATATATATATATATATATATATATATATATATATATATATATATATATATATATATATATTATTGCAACCACGAACGAGTGGCATTTAATCAATAACAACACTGCGACTAGCTGGGGGATAGAACCTGTGCTCTTTCAGCCATGGTGAGCGAAAATTCACGACGCTCTAACCCACTGGACCATCCAATCCCTTACTCAATTTTCTATTAGAACCGCTTCTCAAGAGTACTTGGGAAGCGGTGCTACTACTAATAAGAATAATAAAAGCGTTCAAGCGCAAAAAACATACATACGAAATATAAAATATACAAGACTATTAACCCGTAAACGGTCCAAACGTATATATACGTTTTTTCAACATTTGAAAGTAAGTAAAAAAAGTAGATCTTCTTTTTGTTTTTCTACATTTGAAAATGTGTAAAAAAAACTTTGATCTACTTTTTTTTGTTATATTTGAAAATATGTAAAAAAACTTAGATCTACTTTTGTAGCACTGCACATGTGAACGTAGATCTGCTTGGACCGTTTACGGGTTAATGTACATAATACACAAGCATTATAGATCACAATGAAATAAATAAAACGGAAACTAGCTTGTCTTCTATAACTTTTTTTAGTGAGATATTTGGTCGTGGTGCCATTGGAAAAATTATTTTGATATTAGGTGGAATAGTGGACCGATATTCCCTCATTTCTTCATCAACCGGTTGTAGTCTTTCCTTCTTGTTTTTTTTTTACATTTGTGAGCACAGCAAATCCCAACTCACAGAGATAAAATGTGGAAACTAACGTGAGAATTACAAGAGCTTTTCTTCCACAACTTTATTACCTCTATCTAGAATTCGTCCAGAGGCACTTCCTTTTGCTTTAATTTCAGACTACTATCATTATGTATTTCAATTAATTCCTCTTCTTCTGTGAGACTGAGCTTCGACAGACTTGATACAGCTGCTATAAATGTGTGTCTCAACCAGTCTTAGTCTTCCCTTCATAAGTTTGGGTAATAGCACTTAATTTGTTCTGCAAGTACTTCATGAAGCTGAAAAATCAATGGCATGATCTCTTTATTATTTGTTGCAGCAATATGAGGGAATATGATGCCTTCCTTCACTTTGACATCCAAAATTCTTAAATTATCTCTCAGAGCACTAATTTTATTTTTACAGTAGAAGATATACCGTGTTGTCTTGGATGTTGGAATTTACTTTCTTTAAATGTTTAAAGATATCCACAATTGTTCTTCCAACCAGCACCTCATAACGGCTACAAATCCTTTCATTGAACCAACCACTGATGGATCACCGTCTGTACAAACTCCTACACAATATCTCCAGGACAAACCAACTGCGTCGATAAACTTAATGTAATGAATATATTTTGGACTGTTATTTCTTGAAGCTCTTTACAATAAAACTGGTTTACTAGTTTAGCATTTCTAATATAACGAATGAATTCTAATTTCTGTAGACTCATCTTATTAGAGAGCAAAAAAAATTAGCTTTCCTATACAGAGGCGGAGACAGTTTCTCGTGTGTCTGCTGACATATCATGTATCCCTCTGCTGACATATCATGTATCCCTCTGCTGACATATCATGTATCCCTCTGCTGACATATCATATATCCTTTTTCTGCTCCACTCCCAGGCACCATTTTTACCATGGCACTACAAGCAGGGACAACAAGTGCCTCTGCATCTCTGTGAGGCTTCATATTTTTAGCCAGAAATTCTGCTATTAAGTCGCTGGCCTATTCAACTCTATTGGAAACTTTGATTTAGAAAAAAAATAATTAAAATCTCATTTAAAAATCTCTCAAAGTATGATCGAGGTTTGTTAATAAGATGCTCGTGTTTTATGGCGAAATGTCTCTCTAATTTGCTGCGTACTAAGGCTTCATTGCCCAGTTTATCACCACAAATAACACATTCTGGCGTAGGATTAACATCATCACAGAAAACAACTCCTTAATCTAAACAACTCTCCAAATATAGACGACTTTTTTGTAATTACATCAGTTTTACCGGAGGTGGGAACTTTATTTTTTATTTACATTTCCGCCTTTGACTTCCTTTTCGCCCTCACTACAATCACCTTCATGTTTTCCTTCGTGATCAAAACATCGTACGACACCCTAGACACTATCAGTGATACAATAGGGTGCCGCTGCACCCTTGTTGAAAATCTGCACTAAAGAGAATATCATTGGGGATATCCACTAATAAACAATAATAATAATCATAATAATTACACCAGCACACGACGCACTCTGCCCATACCAATGAAAACACGAACGAAAACAAATATATATACCATTTCCCGTTGACTCGGCGGTATTTCATTGTGTATTTCGCACTGCTGTCAAGCCCTGACTCTCATTTCCATTTGTAGATATGAAACGGGAACACTCGACACGCCAGCAATCAAATTGTTTTACCAAATATAAAGGATTTTTTTTAATTTGGTAGTCTATAAAACGGTGTAAATTTGAGAACTAAGGGGTACTGGGATAATATTAACAATACTAAGAGGTACCGAGGAAGTGAGAGGTATTGAGGCTGAGAAGTGCTGAAAGGTGCTGTGAGGAAATGAAAGGTGAGAATGAGAGGTAACGAGAGGGAGACGGAGGTACAGAGAGGGGAGGCCGAGAGGAAGACTGTGAGGTACTGATAGATACCGAGAGGGAGACTGTGAGGTACTGATAGATACCGAGAGGGAGACTGTGAGGTACTGATAGATACTGAGAGGGGGACTGTGGTACAGATAGATTCTGAGAGGTATTGAGAGGTAATTTGAGAGCAACTGGGAGATATTAAAGGGCTGTGAGATAGAGTGAGAGGTCATTAGCGTGAGAATGAGTGATACCAAGAGAAGTTTTAAGTAACTAAGTGATGCCGAGACGAGAACTGAGAGGTACTGAGAGGACGACTGAGAGGTACCGAGACATACTGAGAGGAACTGATGTGAAATGCACAATGTTTTCAATTAATAATCAACGACTTCCATCTAGAGACAAGCACAGAAGTAATTACAAGGGAGTCGGTGAGGTTAGGTCAGGTAAGATTTGTCAGGAAACAGGACAAGTGTTTCCTGACACGGGCCTCTGTTATATGATGACCCACCGCTGAAGCCTTTGGTCATCTGACCAAGACCTTCCACTGGCTTACTGGTCCACCCCCTTTAAAGATAGGATTACGATTATAACCAGTTCATATCCAAACAGTGGTGAGATATATTGCCAATGACAGTGGATTGACTTGAAGCTTAACATGAATAACAAGAGATTAGCGTCTGGCTCATGGATAAACCAAAAAAAAAAAAATCTCTTGGATGTAAATAGTTTGGCTGTCGAGTTTTGGATAAGTGGAACAAACTCCTAAGTAGCGTCACTGAAGCGAGAACCTTAAGTAGCTTTAAATATAGGTTTAATGTGAGTCTGGGTGAGTTAGACCTGCATGGGCCAGTAGGCGTACCCATATGCACTATCGTTCTAATATTTAATGCTATGTTTTTGCTATGTTTTTGTTTACTTTTCAAATAAAAAGATAAGGTGGTTATGTTTTATTGGTTCATATATTAGAAAAAGTGGATAAAAAGGCTTCAAGGAAGAATATTTGGATTTCTTCCTGAAGCCGTTTGAATAATCCACTTCCCCTACCACCCCATCTTTTGATATATATTTTTTTTAACTAATAGGAATATTTTATTACATAATATGGTACAGAAGATTTAAGAGATACATTATTGATATAAAGGTGGCATATACGGTACATGTTGTTACGTGTGTATCACCGATTGAAAGGCGAAGATCTCATCCAGCTCCTCAGAGCTGGGGAGTGTGCCCAAAATACAGCATGCATTACCCCTTTGAACAGCCGCACTGAGCCGCTGGAACAGAAAACTAGCTGCCCTGGGATCCCTAGTTACCCTGATGAGTCTTTTTCCCAGCTCCTTAAGGAATTTAGATGCACTCTTTCCCCATGAGCCAAGGGTCTCTGAGCCTATGGGAACAAACATATAATGATGGGCAAGTTCTCCATATTTTCTAGACTTTTGGGACTCCCTGAAGCTGGCAGCTGCCCCTCCTTCCTCCCTGGTGTATTGGAGATAGGTATCAGCCAAGGTAGATGCACATGTATAGTCCCACACCACCTGCTTCCCATCTGTCCAGGCTTGAAGGGTAATACCATCTGGACGCTTCTGGCTGCCATCAGATCTGCATAGTTGGGGTGGCTCCCTTACTGCTGGGCATCCAGCTGTTGTGAGGCTCCTCTTGATAATGTTATTAACCTCCTCATGTCTTGCAATCTTTCCCTCGGATTTACGGCACACAAGACCACCGAATCGGTCTGCTGCTTCACTGCCACAAATACACCTGTGTTCGGCGAGAATGGGGGCAGCAAGTCGAAGGGCAACACCGATGCGGATGGTCTGTGGGTCGAGACGTGTGCCAAGGCTGGAGTTGGGAACAGCCAACAGATAATCCCCTGCATGAGGTGCTCTCACTGCTAGGAGGCGGGCTCTATCCTTCCCTGACACACTCTGAAGCATTGTTGAGGCAATATTTTCCACTATTGGACCATCCCAGTGTGATTGTTTGTAGTTGTTGGGGGGAGCAGGTCTGGTTCCAGAGCCCGTTAGATTATCCCAGATCATTGCTCCGTCAATTAATTTTTGGTCCTGGACTCCAATCTTATCCCTAAGATGTTCAGGGAGAATCGCTGCTACAAGCTCTCTGGATGCAATACACGAGGACAGAAAAGCAGGTAACGCAATCTGTGATGACTTGCGGACACCAATGCCTCCTAGTCTGACTGGAAGTGTAGCTTGGTTCCACTGCCCGTGTACTAGAGTAAGGTTAAGTACTTTCGTAAAAATCTGCCTCAGAATACTGTCATATTCGTGCAGTATAGAGTTATCATATGAAGGTGCACATCTTAGGAAATATGTCAACCTGGGCAGACTCAAGCACTTTGTGAGAAGGTACAAGGCATCGTGGGTGTCCAGATTGCCTATTCGTTGTTCCATTCTCCTTAACTCTTCCAATTTCTTCCTGAGAATTGTGTCAATGGCATTGCTTCCCAGAGGTGCTCCTAGCAAGACACTATTTGTGGGGGCAATGACTGCTGCTCCTGGTAGTTTTGATCTCACTGCATTTATCACTTGTTGACTGACTGAGATGATTTCACATTTGGATGGATTCAGGATGAGACCCATTTCCTGTCCCCGTGTCATTACCTGTGTAAGGTCATGTAGGAGGGACTCTTTTGTACCTGCTAGTGTGCCATCATCTAGGAACCAGATGTTTAGCTAGCTGGTCAGTCTGACTGTGATTTCCCTAACTGCTATACAGAAGAGAAATGGTGCAAGAGGATCTCCTTGTTGGACACCCTCCGATGATGTGATTTCATGCTCTCCAAAGAGAAGCATTGATTCCTTGCTATACCCAGCTGAAACAAAAGGGAAGAGACCAGGGAAATGTTCTTGTACTGCTGCTAATACCACGTCTCTTTTCAGGAGATTGAACGCATTCTTGAAATCTAATTTTACCACTGCATTGTCCTCAGGCAGGTTGTTGATATACGCTTAAAAAATACGAAACTAAAATTGTGAAGGAATCAAAGACAAACTCAAAAGGTTTCTTTCTGGTATATAAGAATAAGATGACGGAAAATATAGGTCCATTTAAATGCAATTTCGTTCCGCTTACTGGAAGCACAAAAAAAATGTGTATAATTTTAACACTAATTTCCTTTCTGTTTTTATACAAAAGGGTAAAAATAAATTCATAAAAAATCAAAAGACCCGGGCCGGGAGAATACCGGCGAATAAAAAAAAAAAAAAAAATCAATAATTATAAACAAAAGGACGGAAATCAATAATGTGAAATCAAAGTAACCAGTGACATGGTCGAGTAGATAGATTTAAACAAGTCACTTCCCCCAGAGAACTGTTTTCAAGGAATCTAATGGAGGAATTTTAGGAATTTTAGGCATTACCCAGCCTTTATATTACTACAAACAGGTATAGAATCGGACACGTGGAAAAGGGGCACATATGATATGTATTTACAAAACAAGAGAGAGGTCCAAAGCTCCAAATTAATGACTTAACCATGGACTCGTCTCTCCCGTCCGTTCATCTGTATTACCTGACCCACTTTGTACATTATTATTATTATTATAATCAAGGGGGAAGCGCTAAACCCGGAGGATTATACAGCGCCTGGGGGGGGGGATGTGGAAGGCATTCAGGCTTAATTCGGGGAACTGGAGCACAGATCCAATTCCCTAAATCAAGAGCCCCTCACCAACATCAAGGAACCTTCCTTGAGGGGCCCACTTTGTACAAATGGCGGTGTTTTGACCGTCATGGAAAATAAAAAGGTCAGTGTCGTCTAACACTGGTGTTTGTCATTTGACCTTTTGGTGTTTAATTATTCGATGGCCTACCAAAAATGTTATTTTGCATACTATTTAAAAGCGAAAACTCACCACAGAGTAATATTCTAAGAGAAGTCAAGAGAGAAATTAATAAAATGATAATAAAGAACATAAAAGGCATAATATCATGACTGGAACAATATACAAATAACCGGAACATTTACAAAGTCACACACACAGTGTGACTTTGCAAATGGTCCAAGTCGGACCGAAACGTCGTCGTCAGCTCCTCTCTTCTATGTGCGGGTTATTTGTGTAACAATAATAATAATATTATTATTTATATCTTCGTCTATTTACACAAATGATACTCGAAGTTATCTTTCTAACGTTTAAAATATACAGCAAAATACAACAATAAACACTATTTCCTGACCAGAACTAATTTAGTCTGCCGTGATTTATCGTAGATTTATAGTCCCTTGTAGGCAGCTACAGTAGTAGAGTTATGCTCGTAGTGTTACATGCTCATTAACACGTTCAACACACAAGTTTTATTTCAGAACTGATTTTTTTCTGTGCCCAGCACAACTGAACACTCGATGGAATCAGAAAATAAGGTATCCTCTGAAATGTATACACAACAGATGGCTGGGAAGCCGGAGAAGACTTGCAATATAAGAACACATAATAAGCCATTATTGGTATTGATGAAGATGGTTAAGTATTGTGATGAATTAGACAGAAGTGCAACTTCTGGATATCTTTACTTGTAGACGCTTCGCCATCCAAGATACCCAGATGTTATACTTGTTCATTATCTTGTCGGTACTGAATACCACTGATATACAACGTTTCAATGTGAAAGCTTTCATAGACATTGATGCAGTACTCAGATAATATGGGAAATATTTCTCCTGTGTGAAATATAACCTCTCCTGGTAGATAGAAATTCCAATGTATTACTAACTCCAGCTCTGCTGGATCGAAGTCTTTAAAATCTTCCGTAGCTACTGAGTATAGGGTTGGCAGCGAGTTCGGCTCACATACCGAGTGTCCGTGGTTCGATTTTCGGCCGGATAGAAACATTGGGTATGTTTCCTTACACCTACTGCCCAGTTCACCTAGCAGTAAGTGGGTACCTGGGTGTTAGTCGACTGTTGAAGGTATCCTGGGGTGGTAGTATGCCTGGGGTGGTAGTATGCCTGAGGTGGTAGTATGCCTGAGGTGGTAGTATGCCTGAGGTGGTAGTGTGCCTGAGGTGGTAGTATGCCTGAGGTGGTAGTATGCCTGGGGTGGTAGTATGCCTGAGGTGGTAGTATGCCTGGGGTGGTAGTATGCCTGAGGTGGTAGTATGCCTGAGGTGGTAGTATGCCTGAGGTGGTAGTATGCCTGAGGTGGTAGTATGCCTGAGGTGGTAGTATGCCTGAGATAGGGCTGGGCTTCGAAATGAGCTGAGGTAGGATAACTCTTATCCTGTAAAACTGATCTGTGTCAAAAAGAAAATCCACTTAGTGGGATATCTGTCGATCTCTCCATCGGCCATCTGAAGTCTCCCAGCTCAGGCTGGCGTATTTCATCACTTTATGCATGACTCGCAGTCTGTATGATGGAATACGACTTGGAAAGAAGCTGGCGTTTCTTTTTGCTTCGCCACTGTCGTATAGAACAGGGAAGCAGCACACTGCTAATGAAGAATGAGACATTTGGGTATCTTTGTCTCATTCATCATCTTTTCGTTATTGCGAATCATTAACAATATGTCAATGCTAATTATTAAAATTTATTGGATAATTCTGATATAATATAAAAATGACCTTTTTTACCCTCCACTCTCTCTCACTTCATCAATTCGCACTTTTTCTTATACTCTCCCTCACACCTTTCTCTTTCTTCCTCCCCTCCATGTCTCCCTTCTCTCCATTCACCCTTTCCTCCACTCTCACTCGCCCTCATACAATTTCTCTTTCTCCCTCGACTCCCATCTCGTCATTATCCGACACTCACGACCTTCACTAGACTCGAGACGGAGCTAAAAAAGAAAATATTCGTTTTTCCGCAGTGTGTCTGCTTTCTGAGGCGCTTCCTACGTCAGTTAACTGCTGCTGTTGCTGTTGTACTGCTGCTGCTGTCTAGTTTCACTTACTCATGAAGGAAGGTTCCTTGATGTTGGTGAGGGGCTCTTGATTTAGGGAATTGGATCTGTGCTTCAGTTCCCCGAATTAAGCCTGAATACCTTCCACCCCCCCAGGCGCTGTATAATCCTCCGGGTTTAGCGTTTCTCCCTTGATTATAATAATAATCTGAGTGTGCTACTCCCTACCCCAGCACAGCAGTCAGTTGGACCACCAGTCAGTGGGGCCACCAGTCAGTGGAATCACTAGTGGGACCACTAGTCAGTGGGATCACCAGTCAGTGGGGCCACCAGTCAGTGGGACCACCAGTCAGTGGGACCACCAGTCAGTGGAACCACTAGTGGGACCACTAGTCAGTGGGATCACCAGTCAGTGGGACCACCAGTCAGTGGAACCACTAGTGGGACCACTAGTCAGTGGGATCACCAGTCAGTGGGGCCACCAGTCAGTGGGATCACCAGTCAGTGGGACCACCAGTCAGTGGAACCACTAGTGGGACCACTAGTCAGTGGGATCACCAGTCAGTGGGGCCACCAGTCAGTGGAACCACTAGTGGGACCACTAGTCAGTGGGATCACCAGTCAGTGGGACCACCAGTCAGTGGAACCACTAGTGGGACCACTAGTCAGTGGGATCACCAGTCAGTGGGACCACCAGTCAGTGGAACCACTAGTGGGACCACTAGTCAGTGGGATCACCAGTCAGTGGGGCCACCAGTCAGTGGGACCACCAGTCAGTGGGACCACCAGTCAGTGGAACCACTAGTGGGACCACTAGTCAGTGGGATCACCAGTCAGTGGGGCCACCAGTCAGTGGGATCACCAGTCAGTGGGACCACCAGTCAGTGGAACCACTCATCAGAGGTACCACCAGTCAGTGGGACCACCAGTCAGTGGAATCACCCATCAGAGGTACCACCAGTCAGTGGGGCCGCCAGTCAGTGGGACCACCAGCCAGAGGGACCACCAGTCAATGGGACCACCAGTCAGTGGGACCACCAGTCAGTGGGACCACCAGCCAGAGGGGTCACCAGCCAGAGGGACCACCAGTCAGTGGGACCACCAGTCAGTGGGACCACCAGTCAGTGTGACCACCAGCCAGAGGGACCACCAGTCAGTAGGACCACCAGTCAGTAGGACCGCCAGTGAGTGGGACACATGAGCAAGATGAAATTTCTTCTCACGAATTCGTCCCTCATTGGGTCGTTCCTCATAGGGTTGTCCTTCACAGGGTCGTCTCTCATGAAGTCGTCCCTCATGGGGTCGTTCCTCATGGGGTCCGTCATGAGGTTGTGCGTCATGGAGTTGTCCTTCATAGGGTAGTTCCTCATAGGATCGTCCTTCATGGGGTCGTCCCTTATGGGGTCGTCGCCCTGAAGGTCGTGGTCCGCTTTCTTGTTTCTCTTGAGATTGCAGACCGGGGAAATGCTGAAGGAGGTTGGTGGGGGGGTTACTGGAGGGACGGATGGTTGGGGTGATGGTGGGGTGCTGGAGGTTATATGTGGGAGTGCTGAAGGGGAGGTTGGTTGAGGTGCTGGAGGAGAGGCTAGTTCCGGTGATGAAAGGAAGGTTAGCTGGGGTGCTGGAAGAATGTTAGTTAGGGTGCTGGAAGAATGTTACAGTGCTGGAAGAGGTTTGTATGGGCGCTGGAGGTGGAGGGGTGTTGGGAGTGCTTGGAGAGGTTAGTGGGGGCTTGTTGGGGTACTGGACGGGGTAGGGAAAAGTTGAGGATTGTAAAAGAGCCAGAACATTACTGTGGGTTGAAGATTAGTTGGGGATTGGAGAAGGAGAATCCATACGTCGAACTGCGTGATTCTAGCACCAACAGCCTACTTGATCAATCCATCAATCACGAGGCTTGGTCTGGAATAGCCAAGTCGTGCAGGAATGCCGGTAGGGCTAATATTATCTTTCAGTCCACAAGTTCGAATCCTGCTGTGAACTAAAAAATAATGTTTATAAATTTATATATATATATATATATATATATATATATATATATATATATATATATATATATATATATATATATATATATATGTATATGTGTCGTGCCGAATAGGTAGAACTTGCGATCTTGGCTTAAATAGCAACGCTCATCTTGCCATATAGGACAAGTGAAAATTTGTGTATGCAATAATTTCGCAAAAATCATTCTGAACCTAACGAAAAAAATATATTTAATTGTGTTTGTTTAGTATTAAATTATTGTAAACGCATTTAAAATATATTTAGTAGGATAAGGCTAAAATAAATTGTTCTTGTTATAATAAGGTTATGTAAGTTTTCTAAGATTCTTCTGGTGCAAAATTAAAAATTTTTGCATTAACATTAATGAAAAAAATATATCTTTAAACGTATAAGAGAATATTTTAGAAAGGACTTAATTTTACATGAGTTCTTGCTAATTGACCAGTTTACATATTCGGCACGACATATATATATATATATATATATATATATATATATATATATATATATATATATATATATATATATATATATATATTAATTGTCATATCTGTGACATTTTTGCGTTATCCTAAGTATTTTACACACTTGTCACTATGTATGATAATTTGTGTAACTGTATTTATGTGCACCTGTACCTAAATAATCTAACTTAATTACCTTACACCATTATAACCAACACCAGAACCAATTCACCAGCTGTTTTAAATCTTTTACTGCTAATTTATTTCCTCCCCAAATCACTTTCTATTCAGTATCAAGATGAAACCCAATTTAGCATATTAAAAAGAATTAGTATATTTTCTGTAGTTTACGAAGAAGTGAGTTGAATTGGTGCACGAAATCAAATACAAAAGTCACCGCTAAACGACCTCTGATGGAGCAACAGAAAATGTGGACACAAGAACGTCAACATGAGCCTTACATATTCAAGTCTCTCTATATATCACTCAAAGTCTGCTTGCCTTGTATTTTTATTAGGGACCTCATTCTCTTTGGCTCCCTGTCTTTGTGTGTGTCGTTCTGACTGCCTGTCTCAATCTCTGTCTGTCCGTTTATATTATCTGTCTGCCAGTTCCATTATTGTTTTTTTCATAATAATAATAATAATAATATATCTTTATTTCATGTCTAACGGTCTTTCCATTTGTCTACTTGCGTGACTGAATATTTACGATTTTCAGTGCGCCTGTTTCTTTGTGTATGCCTGTTTGTTTGGCTGTGTTTTGTGTGGCTGCTTACCTGTTTGTCTGCCTGCCAGTAACTGTCTATTTGTCTGCTTTCTGTTTTTTTTTTTTTTGCATAGTTCCTTGTCCGTCTGTCTGACTTCCAGGTTGTTTGTCTGCTCATTTTTTTAAAACGAGTGGTGACACATGTATACATGTTTGACACTGCAACACACGTTAGTAACTGAACATGCATGGATACATGAAGTAATATCGGTCAACGTTCACTGCTTAACGATGCACTAAGTCTTAGCATTGTCCTGCTTTTCAATGCTCAGTACTGTAGCAAGATTATTCCAATATCATATACACACATGACTGGGCCAGCTGACTTTGAGTGCTACACATCACCACGCGTATGGATGGAACAACTGATGCAAGTACATCACTCTGGTATGAATGGAATAATAGCCTTCGTAAACACTACATCATTCTTGTATGAATGGGATAGCTGATGCAAGTAAAACATCACTCGTATAAATGGAACAGCTGATGTAAGCACTACACCATTCTAGTATGAATGAACCAACTGATGCAAGCATTATATTAGAATGAATAGACCAGCTGATGCAAGCACTTCGTCCAGTCTGGAGTCTGGTACAATGAGTTTCCTTCCTGTCGTGATCAATAGGAATGTAGTTAATAATTGGTTCAGACAGCCGACAGGTTGATGAATTAGATACTTGTGCAACTCCTGGGTATCTTTATTGTGGAAACGTTTCGCCAACCAGTGGCTTGCTTAGTCCAATAAAGAATAGAATGGTTTGAAAGAGTTTGAGGTAACAACTCCAGATTGAGGGGTTTATCACCTCAAACTTCTTCCGATCTTCAACCATTTTACTCTGTATTGGACTGAGCAAGCCACTGGTTGGCGAAACATTTCCACAATAAAGATACCCAAGTGTTACAGAAGTATTTCATTCATCAAGGTGAGCAAGGACTGGAGTTTGTAAATCTCTCTGAAGGCATCTTTTCCACTTTACGGCTTAACAGTTTACAAGCCGAGTATGCTTCACTAGAGCATGTTTCACTAGAGCATGTTTCACTAGAGCATGTTTCACTAGAGCATGTTTAACTACAGCATGTTTAACTACAGCATGTTTCACTAGAGCATGTTTCACTAGACACTGCACGGTGATGGTGGGTGACTTCACAGACGAGTCCCAGATCAGCATAGCAGAGTCAGCACGACATTTTCAACCACATCCAGATAATTCATCAATAAAGGCTGACATATTGCCAGAATATTAAAGCAGTCTTTTCGGATTTTACTAAGCTGCATGAACGACTAGGTTTCTAAAACCTGTTGCAGTTGTAAGGGACAAAAGTTTTCTGCAAGAAGACTAACAATTCCACCGGGGAAAAATACACACAAATGCAGTATAATACGATCCTGTATTGACAACGTTTCGCCCACACAGTGGGCTTTATCAAGTCACAAACAGATCTTCCTGGGTAAAGAGTACATGAGTATACATAGTGTGGAGAATGCTGGGTAGGTTGGATTTGAGACTGACCTGCACGGGAAGGGCGAGTGTGTATGTTATGTACGATACCGATGGAGAAGTTTCCTGGTAGGGGATTCATTTATATCAAAATGGTATACAATACCAACAGGTTGGTAAGACACATAGGCAATACTCACGAAATCGTATTGACACGATTGCAAACAAACCATAGCACGGGTAGGGATAGAACCCGCGGTCAGAGTCTGGAGTTTTATGACTCTCTGATCGCGGGTTCTATCCCTGCCCGTGGTATGGTTTACATATTACATATGGTTAATTCGAATTCATCAGGAACTGAATAATTGTTAATTTCTGGAATCTCATTTACTTCTTCTTGAGTAAAGACTGACAAAAAATAATCATTAAATAGAGAACACATTTCCAGTTCGTTTTCCGTCAGCTGTCCATTGCCAATTTTCAGAGGTCCTACTTTTTCCCTCACCTTCGTCCTGTACACTTGAAAGAACCCTTCTGGATTGTCTTTGATTCATTAGCAACTCTAATTTCATAATCATGTTTAGCCTTTCTAATCCCCTTTTTTACTTCTCTTTAATACTGAATATATTGGTCAGTAAGGTTAACCTCTCTTCTTTCGATGCTCCTATAAATTCCTCTTTCTTTCCCTAATAGATGTTTTAGCCTCCTGTTAACTCATTTGGGATCGTTATTATTTGACCTAATTTCTTACTGGGGGAATATATATACTCTGAGCAGGTTGTACATTAAGAAAAAAATCATAAACGTAGATCGTAATCGTAAGTATGATCATCGTCAATAAAATTATTAGCTAGATTATCCCAGTCGAGATTAGAGAGGTGTTTCCTAAGTCCAATATAATCGACAGAACGAAAATCGGGGACTTTTACCGTGTTAACCTTATTCTCGTACTCGTTGGTAATATTAAAAGTAATGGATTTGTGATCACTTGCGCCAAGCTCTTCACTGATATTCAGATTATTTACGAGTGTTTCTTTATTTGACAAGACTAGGTCGAGCAAATTATTACCTCTGGTAAGCTCTGTTACAACTGCTTCAGAAAACAGTCCTGAAGTACTTCCATAAAGTCACTAGACTCCAGATTGCCGGTCAAAAAAGTCCAGTCAGTTATTGTGACTAGAAGCTGTAACAATTTCGTCCCAAAGAAGTCTCCCTCTATCATGATCCAAGCCTGGAGCTCGGTATATTACGCCTAGAATTAGTTTTTCATGAACTAGAAACTCTACCCAGATTCTGTTACTTATCCATCTATTTTTGTACCTGTTTTTATGCAACAATTTATATTTTCTCGTACATATAATGCATCTCCACCCCCTTTCCCGTTATATCTATCTACATGGAACAACTTAAACCCCTGAATATGACACTCAACAATGACATCCAGACTCTTTAAATTATACTGTGTTTTAGTTATTGCAATAACATCAAAGTTCCCAGCACATGTTACCAAACGTAATTCATTAATTTTATTTCTGGCGCTTCGACAGTTAGTATAAAATACATTAATATATTTTTTCTTGTAAATCTTTTTCCTATTCAGCTTTTCTTTTACACAATTTCTGTTACTTTTATTACCCTGTGTTAAGATTTATGATATCAAAGCCTAAATAAATTTTTCGACACTCATTATTTTCCATTCCTAAACCTATACCTCTAATCCTAGTTTAAAGCCATAACAACATCCTCAACTGCGCTAGGGATAAAACCCACACCTGCCCTGGATAAGCGAACCCCATCCCTGGCATACATGTCATTTCGACCATAGAAGTGGTCTCAGTTGTTAATGAATGGTACTGCAATGTCCTTAAGGTGCTTGTCCAGTCAGCAATTTATACCAATCGCTCTGGACAGCCATTCTGTAGGAGAATCTACAAGAACCAAGACTACGGTGCTATTCACCAACTCCAAGGCTGAGGGATTAATTACCTTTTTTTGTATATAGTTCTACTGTCTTCTTATTAAGTCCTTGACCTTGTATTGATAAAGGCACCGGACAACGAAACGTCTACAATAAAAGTGTCCAGATGTTACACATGTATCTAATTCTTCATTTAGTAGAAGGCTGAGGTAGCAGGGAGCAGGACGGAGCCACTCGGCAGCCTCTCCTATATTACGAAGGAAAACAATTACCCCTCGCAAAGCAATCCTGAATAAACAAGGAGAAGAGACTGACAGACAAGAACAAGCCAATTTCTTTTTTTATCTTTGGAGAGATTTGCAACTCGAGCGAAGATGAAAAAGGTTGTATGAGTAGTGAACTCGACTCTCAAAGAGTGTTACTCTTTGAGAGTTTTGTGGGCAGATCTGTGTTTGGTTTCGCCATCCCAGATGCTGAGAGAGAGAGAGAGAGAGAGAGAGAGAGAGAGAGAGATCTGTGTTTGGTTTCACCATTCATGATGCTTAAATGAGAGAGAGAGAGAGAGAGAGAGAGAGAGAGAGAGAGAGAGAGAGAGAGAGAGAGAGAGAGAGAGAGAGAGAGAGAGAGAGAGAGAGAGAGTAATTTACACCAGTTTATAGCCTGTGATTGGAAACGGGGCAACTGTCAATAATCTGGGACACAGCAAATGTAAAACCAATATTCAAGCAAGAGGACAGACAAGTAGTGCTGAGCTACGGGAATGTAAACAAACAAGAGGATAGACAGACATCTTTCACATGTAACGTAAAAGAGGAATTAAAAATAGAGGAGCACCTGCAGAAATAGTTTCAGAAACGACACGCAGCACAAGTTTAGAGACGGAAACTTCTGTCTTGCGAACTTACTGGTGTTTTTTTGACAGGGTAACAGGGTTTTTTGACAGGGTAAATTAATTAGAAAATAAAAGGCTGGGCTGGGATGAAATACATATTACTGAATTATAAGAATTTAATGGTAATAAAGGCAGAATTACCTACAATATGTTAAATAAAAGGACACATGTGCAACTTATGTGACAAAGCTCCTGGAGAGCGAAACATTGCCAAAATAAAATGTCACATTAGTTGCACTTGTGACCTAACGAAGCATTTGATACTGTACCGCACCAGAGATTAATCCCCAACCAAGAGGAACAGGAAGGGATGACATGAGAGATACTACAATGGGTCGTTGAATACCAAACAAGAGACTGAGAAGGACGACCATGGAGGTGGTGTCAGGGTAAACAGGTGTTCCATGAGAGCTCCAAAAAAATTCTTCGCCTCTGACTGCTCTCTACGGTCCACAGGTCGTCGCTAGATCAAGACTCCCCGGCGCTCTAGTTTGCTTGCCAAATC
The DNA here is from genome assembly GCF_038502225.1 of Cherax quadricarinatus. NCBI lineage: Eukaryota > Metazoa > Arthropoda > Malacostraca > Decapoda > Parastacidae > Cherax > Cherax quadricarinatus. Next base: position 14,030,375 of record NC_091369.1, read on the forward strand.
CAATTTCTGTTGCTGTACCTGGAATTTTATGGTGTGCCATTGTTTTTGAACAGAATTTATATATATTTTTTACTTGTCAAGATAATCCACTGGGTGCCACTCTGTCACCCGAGGAATTAGAAAAAAGTAAAAATTGGTTACCGATCTCCTGTGAATTCTTTAATACTTTTATCAGTATGAATGTTAAGTATTTTAGCCGAGTTTTACATTTTATGTTTTTCAGGTTAAACGTCTGCAGTAAAACGAGTCAATGAGAATGCAATATGACTGCAGATTTATTTCTACTTATTGTCAAAGAGATGGGATGACATATTTTCACTCTTTTTAGAATATATAACAATGGTTATAAATGACCATAATTTTTAAAGGGGTGGACCGGTAAGCCAGCGAAAGGCCTCGGTCAGATGACCAAAAGCTCCAAAGGCGGGTCATCATCTGACTAAGACCCGCGTCAGGAAACATTTGTCCTGTTTCCTGACAAACCTTACCTAACCTAACTCTTTTTAGAAATAAATCAGAGGATGATACTAAAGTGCTTCATTTATTTTGTCTTAAGAATAACATAATTTTTTCTTGCTTTTAGATTGGCGTGAATGTCAGGGTCTTCAAGTGTAGTAATCCATCAGAAAAAAATAATTTTAAACATAGGGGCCATCAATGCTGCCAGTCAACACAGAGGAAGCAAACATTGACCACAACCCACATTGATGTCTGGATGACCGCTGTGACCGCTACCCTGCACTGTGACCATCAAATGCCACAAATGAGTAACGAACGCCAGACCCGGGGAGTAAATCGTAAGTCAAAAAATAAACCTTCGTCAGCGCCACTAAGAATGCAGCGCCATTCTGAGATAATTTAACTATAAATTTCAGTGTTTAAGGGGAAATAGTCTCACTCGAATGTGACCCGAATAATCCTACCAGATAGGACAGACTATTTTTTGTAAAGCGGCAAACTGGGGGACAGAACTGTCCTCAAGAGCTCTTAACATCTGTAGTAAATGAAAAGTTATAGGGGCCAAATTAATTGAGGTGAGAATACAAAGTGTTGCCAGTGATCTATACACAACAGATGACCATATTCATAACTAGAATCATAAAATAACCTGGCGGAGGTGACAATTATTATAATCATGGGGAGCGCTAAACCCGTAGGATTATACAGCACATGTGGGGGGATGGTAGGCATTCAGGCTCAATTCAGGGAACTGGAGCACAGATCCAATTCCCTAGATCAAGAGCCCCTCACCAGCGTCAAGGAACCTCCCACACGGGGACACAAACCATAAAAATGATCCGGCATTCGATAATCAAAGATTTAGACTTCAAGTGAGATGCATGAGTGTTATTTACGTTGTAAATGGTATGGTGATACCGACACACTGTGGAAGAGGACACTTGTGTATAGTTCAGGATATTTAAAGGCAACTTTTCATTAAAACTTGTGAAACAAGTTCAAACGGGGCTCTGGTGGCCTGGTGGTTAACGCTCTCGCTTCACACGGCGAGGGCCTGGGTTCGATTCCCAGCCAGAGTAGAAACATTGGGCGTGTTTCTTTCCACCTGTTGTCTATGTTCCCCATCAGTAAAATGGGTACCTGGGTGTTAGTCGACTGGTATGGGTCGCATCCTGGGACACTGACCTAATTTGCCCGAGATGCTCAGCATAACAAGTGGCTTTCTATGTAGTAGTATGTCATTGTTGTCAGCTAGGACTGTATACCTTGTACATATACTTGTAGTAAATAAAGATTATTATTATTATTATTAATGATGAAAGGTTGAAGACACTCGTGTCTCCTTTAATAAATGTACAGAACTGCACACAAGTGGCTTCTTTCACAGTGTTATTTATCACATGGTGGCAAAGAATGTCGCAAAAACAGTCTCATCAAAACTGCAGATGCATACTGGTGATAAATTAAGTGTGATTATTTGTTCCAGCTCTACTCAGTTATACTGTGATTCTCTACCTAGTGCTGAAAATGTATAAAATATCGTTCCAGACCGTAGAGCTAACCTCATCTCTAGGCTGAGGGACTGACCACCTCAAATACTATTTCTCCAAGGTTGATGGACTGATTACATCATTTTCATTTGCTTCTGTATTTGACTGAAGAAGCCTACTGTGTAGGCGAAAGGTTTCAACAACAAAGATACCCTACAGTTGCATATGTGTCGAAGTCAATGCACCAGGATAATGTCATGGTGAGAAATGTCAGCAAAATAAAATCCTGCTAGAATGTAGAGATATGGTGAAAAATGAACACAAATACACTATTCTTTGAAACGAGACCTGCATTGATTTTTTTTTTTTTTTCGCCGGTATTCTCCCGGCCCGGGTCTTTTCCAAGTAGTGGTGACCCGGCCTTGGCTCCCTATCTGGGGAGTGTCAAGTACCTCCTCATCTTTAGGACCAAGTGTCCCCAGGCCTAGCCACATTCCCCGCCCTCACGGGGCTCGTAGGGAGAAGCTAGGCCTCTGGTCTGCCATCTACCCCGCCTCGAAGGGGCTCGTGGGGCATTGATTTGGTAAGTGTGATACAGTGGAACCTCAAAAATCGAACCGCTCCCAACTCAACCAATTATGTAAG
>NC_091369.1:14037968-14072968 GCF_038502225.1 Cherax quadricarinatus
AATCCCGTGCAATAATATCTTCACAGCTTCTTAGAGGGTTAGGTTTAGTTCCTTATGTCTCTCCTTAGAGTCTTTCACTAACATCTTCGCTACCAATATTGTAAACTTTGTAGATGAATGGTTCAGAGAACCGACATGTTGATAAATTAGACACATGTGCAACTCTTGGGTATCTTTATTGAGGAAACGTTTCGCCACACAGTGGCTTCATCAGTCCATACGTAGGAGAAACTTTGGATTTTCTTTAATTTATATACTAGATTCGGCGCAGGGACTCCATGGTGGTTCTGCATACTCCAACTTAAATTGTTTAAAATGTCTTAATTAAATCTTTGTAATGTCCTTGAAAGCCTGGTCATAGACCGGGCCGCGGGTGCACTGATACCCGAAACCCTCTCCAGGTATACTCCGGTTTCTATGTTAGCTAGTTTTGAATAAATTATGGAAGGTTTTAACGAGTGATATTTGCCTTGGTGATATGTTTAGTGTGATGCTTTCTCCCAGCTTTATGTTTGCCCCTTGTCTACAACACAAGGGGAAAGATCTCAGCACAAACAAGCCTTCAAATTTTTCTTCTTGTGTTTTGATCTGCTGCGTCGCACTTCCCAGGTTGTGTTCTGTGTCCAGTTTTCTCATATCCTTTCCATGACCTTATGAGGGCAGAATTCAAGCAGCAATCTTGATCAGATTTGTCTTGAATACTTTCTGTTTCCCAGTGTTCACGTTTTTTTTTGCTATTCTATCAGCCTTACCCTTTCCACCCGGCCTCTTCAGGCTCTATTAAAACTCACCACGGTCTTCAATTGTTTTTTTTCTTCATTAATTATACATCGTCCTCAAGCAGTGATCCGTGGACTCAGTTTTCTTTAGTACAACATTCATGTATATTTAGAACGGCAGGGGTCCTAGCACTGAACCTTGGGTGACTCAAATCATTACCCGTGCCCACTCTAACACTAGTTCCCATTCTGACACTCGTATTAGACTCTTTCTTTGTCACTCTAATATTCTGCCTGGATGTGCATTTCCCACAGGCAGGGAAACCCGTCTAATGTAATGTAAGTTTACTTTAGTCTGTTCTATGTGATAAACTAAGAAACATCAGGCATGACATTGCTTATTTGTCAGTTGTACTCACAAAGCTCAACGAAGTTAATTTGCAGTCACAAGGAAATGATGTTAATCTTATCAATGTGACCACTACCCTGCACTGTGACCGCTACCCTGCACTGTGACCACTACCCTGCACTGTGACCACTACCCTGCACTGTGACTGCTACCCTGCACTGTGACAGCTACCCTGCACTGTGACCGCTACCCTGCACTGTAACCACTATCAAGCACTGTGACAACTACCCTGCACTGTGACCGCTACCCTGTACTGTGACCACTGCCCTGCACTGTGACCAACATTTTGTCAATTCTATGGTTAACCTCGTATTTTATACGCCCATACGCCAAGACGTTCACTCCCAAATATGTGAATACATTCACTTCCTTCATACTTCCTTTTCAAAATCTCATATCTTTCCTATATTAACTTTTATTTTCCTTCTCTTACAAACCTTCCTAAATTCGTCTATCAACCATTGCAACTTCTCTTTGAAATCTCCCAAAAATCACAGTATCATCAGCAAAGAGCAACTGTGACAATTCCCATTTTGTAGTAGATTCTATTCATTTTAATCCCACACCTCTCCACAACACCCCTACATTCTCTTCTTTTAAAACCCCATATATATACATATTAAACAACTACGGTAACAGTGTGAATCGCTGTTTAAGACTTGCTTTTACTGGAAAATAATCTCCCTCTCTCCTTCATGCTTTAACCTGAGCCTCAGTATCCTCTTAAAAATGCTTAAATAATTTCAGTAGCCTACACTTATTCCATGAAATTACAACATTAGCTATATTGCTCTTCTATCCATCGTATCTCACGCCTTTTCGAAATCCATAAATGCAACAAAACTTCCTTACCTTTATCTTACATGCTTCAATGTAAACACTTGGTATACACATCTCATATCCTTCTTAAAGACTATTTATTCATCTGTGATCCTGCTCTCCGCATTACCTTTAATTCTTTCAATAACTCTTTCATATACCTTACCTAGAATACTCAACAGGCTTACTTCCCTGCAATTTTTACACTCTACCTGTTATCTTGTAAGTTTATGAGACAAAGTGAAGACACCAGCAATCCAACCACTGTAAAACAGTTACAGGTTTACGTTTCACTCTCATTTGTAAGGACGGTAGTACCTCCCTGGGTAGCTGCTATCTACCAACCTACTACCTACAAATTAACTAATCTTCGTGCCTAAATGTATCCAAGTTTATTCAGAACTTGGATACATTTAGGCACGGAGGTGTTGACAGTGTTTTCATTGTTTTTCGGTAATTTTCCTCCGACTTCGTGACTGACTGTAGACTAGGAAACACATTTGTATATTGGCCATTGTGTGCTGGCCTTCCTGGCAGCGTTCCTTCAAGCGGCTGCCTTGATAATGATGAACACATGATTCAAGGCACTTAAGTTAACCTTTACTTCTTTTAACAGTTCCAATTCCATTCCAATTTCCCAGGCGCTGTGTGACTGTGTTTAAAGCATCTCCATGAATGAAATAATTATCCAGGCCCTACCGTGTGTTCAGCCGTTGCCAGCAAGGGACTTGTATTTTTGTACACTAATGAGTAGTGATCCATTATTTTTTTTATATGAGGCAGAAAGGACAACACTAAATTTTTGGACGTGGGCGTTCATTTTTCACTTGGTGGGCCGGTAAGCCAGAGGATTTCCTCGATCAAGACACCAAAAGTTCCACTAAGCTGGTCAACTAATGACTAAGACCCGCACCGTGAGAAGTTTTAACATTCCCCTTAACAAAATACATCGGCAATGTTGGCTGGTATCCAGCTGATCAAAAACCGTCGAGTCTGGCTCTGTAATTAACTTGTTCCCCTGTGACTTATGTAATCATCTAGAGTCATTACTAAGAGGCAGCCAAGGAGGTCCTGTGATAACCTCACGTCACCTGCACTTGACCTGTCTCTCAGTCTTATTTACGGGACTTCAGTACTTATAACTATTTGTGGCTTCTGTTGCTTTAATGATTACACTTAATCATGTATACATTCTTCATTTTTCTTTCGAGGTTGTGTGTGTGTATATGAGAGAGAGAGAGAGAGAGAGAGAGAGAGAGAGAGAGAGAGAGAGAGAGAGAGAGAGAGAGCTATCTGTCCAAGGTACTTGTCACTAAGACACTTGGCGTGCGTGTGTGTCTGTATGTGTATGTGTACTCACCTAGTTGAGGTTGCGGGGGTCGAATCCGAGCTCCTGGCCCCGCCTCTTCACTGATCGCTACTAGGTCACTCTCCCTGAGCCGTGAGCTTTATCATACCTCTGCTTAAAGCTATGTATGGATCCTGCCTCCACTACATCACTTCCCAAACTATTCCACTTACTGACTACTCTGTGGCTGAGGAAATACTTCCTAACATCCCTGTGATTCATCTGTGTCTTCAGCTTCCAACTGTGTCCCCTTGTTACTGTGTCCAATCTCTGGAACATCCTGTCTTTGTCCACCTTGTCAATTCCTCTCAGTATTTTGTATGTCGTTATCATGTCCCCCCTATCTCTCCTGTCCTCCAGTGTCGTCAGGTTGATTTCCCTTAACCACTCCTCGTAGGACATACCTCTTAGCTCTGGGACTAGTCTTGTTGCAAACCTTTGCACTTTCTCTAGTTTCTTTACGTGCTTGGCTAGGTGTGGGTTCCAAACTGGTGCCGCATACTCCAATATGGGCCTAACGTACACGGTGTACAGGGTCCTGAATGATTCCTTATTAAGATGTCGGAATGCTGTTCTGAGGTTTGCTAGGCGCCCATATGCTGCAGCAGTTATTTGGTTGATGTGCGCTTCAGGAGATGCGCCTGGTGTTATACTCACCCCAAGATCTTTTTCCTTGAGTGAGGTTTGTAGTCTCTGGCCCCCTAGACTGTACTCCGTCTGCGGTCTTCTTTGCCCTTCCCCAATCTTCATAACTTTGCACTTGGTGGGATTGAACTCCAGGAGCCAATTGCTGGACCAGGTCTGCAGCCTGTCCAGATTCCTTTGTAGTTCTGCCTGGTCTTCGATCGAGTGAATTCTTCTCATCAACTTCACGTCATCTGCAAACAGGGACACCTCAGAGTCTATTCCTTCCGTCATGTCGTTCACAAATACCAGAAACAGCACTGGTCCTAGGACTGACCCCTGTGGGACCCCGCTGGTCACAGGTGCCCACTCTGACACCTCGCCACGTACCATGACTCGCTGCTGTCTTCCTGACAAGTATTCCCTGATCCATTGTAGTGCCTTCCCTGTTATCCCTGCTTGGTCCTCCAGTTTTTGCACCAATCTCTTGTGTGGAACTGTGTCAAACGCCTTCTTGCAGTCCAAGAAAATGCAATCCACCCACCCCTCTCTCTCTTGTCTTACTGCTGTCACCATGTCATAGAACTCCAGAAGGTTTGTGACACAGGATTTCCCGTCCCTGAAACCATGTTGGCTGCTGTTGATGAGATCGTTGCTTTCTAGGTGTTCCACCACTCTTCTCCTGATAATCTTCTCCATGATTTTGCATACTATACATGTCAGTGACACTGGTCTGTAGTTTAATGCTTCATGTCTGTCTACTTTTTTAAAGATTGGGACTACATTTGCTGTCTTCCATGCCTCAGGCAATCTCCCTGTTTCGATAGATGTATTGAATATTGTTGTTAGGGGTACACATAGCGCCTCTGCTCCCTCTCTCAATACCCATGGGGAGATGTTATCTGGCCCCATTGCCTTTGAGGTATCTAGCTCACTCAGAAGCCTCTTCACTTCTTCCTCGGTTGTGTGCACTGTGTCCAGCACATGGTGGTGTGCCCCACCTCTCCGTTCTGGAGCCCCTTCTGTCTCCTCTGTGAACACTTCTTTGAATCTCTTGAGTTCCTCACATACTTCACGGTCATTTCTTGTTGTCTCTCCTCCTTCCTTCCTTAGCCTGATTACCTGGTCCTTGACTGTTGTTTTCCTCCTGATGTGGCTGTACAACAGTTTCGGGTCAGATTTGGCTTTCGCTGCTATGTCGTTTTCATATTGTCTTTGGGCCTCCCTTCTTATCTGTGCATATTCGTTTCTGGCTCTACGACTGCTCTCCTTATTCTCCTGGGTCCTTTGCCTTCTATATTTCTTTCATTCCCTAGCACACTTGGTTTTTGCCTCCCTGCAACTTTGGGTAAACCATGGGCTCATCCTGGCTTTTTCATTATTCCTGTAACCCTTGGGTACAAACCTCTCCTCAGCCTCCTTGCATTTTGTTGCTACATATTCCATCACCTCATTAGCTGGCTTCTCTGCCAGTTCTCTGTCCCACTGAACCCCGTTCAGGAAGTTCCTCATTCCTATGTAGTCCCCTTTCTTGTAGTTTGGCTTCATTCGTCCTGGCCTTCCTGCTTCTCCCTCCACTTGTAGCTCTACTGTGTATTCGAAGCTTAAAACCACATGGTCACTGGCCCCAAGGGATCTTTCATATGTGATGTCCTCGATATCTGCACCAGCCTTGCTGGTTCATCCTCTCCTCTCTCTCTTGTAGTGTCTCTTACGTGTTGGCACATGAAGTTTTCCAGTACCACCTCCATCATCTTAGCCCTCCATGTATCTTGGCCCCCATGTGGGTGTGTGTGCCTGCGTGCGCGCGCGGGCGTGTGCGTGCATGCTTTCAAGAATAATAATATGAAGAGAATACAAAAAAAAAAGCGTATATACCATCACACGCTCCCATGCCATCTTTCAAGAAATGCATGGCCACCATAATCAAAACGCAACACTGTCATGCGACCCCGAAGTAAAGGCTAAGTAATTCCCTGAATTTCTTAAAAAAAATGACAACTCCAACAGCACGTCAAATCCCATACATCAAGATTCAGGAAAACAAAATTTTTTACAACATATGGTTTCCTAAATACACTGAATATTGTTGAATGTTTGTATAAAAATCTTGCTTAAGCAGTACTGTAAGTTGTACGTTTTTACTAAATATTTTAGTTGAATTCCCAGAATTTTTGGTATAGAACCTGACAATATTTTCATGCACCTTTAGGGACAGGTTAGGTAAGATTCGTCAGGTATAAGGGACAACTGTTTACTGATGCGAGTCTTATGAGAACCCGCCACTGGAGCTTTTGGTCATCTGACGAGGCCTTCTACTGGCTTACCAGTACATCCCTTTAAAAATTAAAGTCATAATATACTAAGGACAGATCAGTACTTAAGTAGCACAATAAGCAATATAAACTTACACTATATTATTATTATTATTATTATTATTATTATTATTATTATTATTAGTGTGTACAGAACGTTAGAATATCATTATGTCATCAGATATTATTATATTTCGTCTGACAGTCTGACAAGTTGTGTGTTGCTGTCCGTATATTTTATGCACTCCACCTATTCCATCCAGAAGTCTTGCGGCTCCAGGCTGCTGTAACTTGGGCTGCCATCCGCTTCCCGCCTCCAGTGTCGTACAGCCAGTGGTGTCTTACACTCATCTCTGGCTGAGGCAGACAAATGTTTCTAATAATAATAATAATAATAATAATAATAATAATAATAATAATAATGATAATATCCTCACCAGCGGGGTAAAAACTGGCCTCTCCCGGTGCTCCGGTCCTATTCTCACTACCATCGCCACCACCACTCACTACCATCGCCACCACCACTCACTACCATCGCCACCACCACTCACTACCATCGCCACCACCACTCACTACCATCGCCACCTCTCAACACCTTGCTTCAAGTGATCTCTCGTGAGCCACTTAGAGAAGGAGATCAAGTGTACCCATATTAGGGTTCGATGTAAGATCTACCAGTTAGATACATCTCTCTCCCTGGGGAAATTACCAACCCTACTCGCTTAAAACCTGGTAACGTGTGTGTGTGTGTTTGTGTGTGTCTCACCTAATTGTACTCGCCTAATTGTGGTTGCAGGGTCGAGTCATCACTCCTGGCCCCGCCTCTTCACTGGTCGCTACTAAGTCCAATTTCTTCCTGCTCCATGAGCTTTATTGTACCTCTCCTTAAAGCTACGTATGGACCCTGCCTCCACTACACCACTCTTCAGACTGTTTCACTTCCTGACAACTCTGTAACTGAAGAAATACTTCCTAACATCCCTTTGACTCATTTGAGTTTTCACTTTCCAGTTGTGACCCTTTGTTGCTGTGTCACATCTCTGAAACATTCTGTCCCTATCCACCTTGTCAATTCCTCTCAGTATTTTATATGTTATCATGTCCCCCCCCTAGCCCTCCTGTTCTCCAGTGTTGTCAGAATGAGTTCCCTTACCCTCTCCTCGTAGGACAAACCGGGACCAGTGTTGTTGCAAACCTTTGCACTTTCTCTAATTTCCTGACGTGTATGACTGGTGTGGGTTCCATACTGGTGCTGCATACTTCAATATGGGCCTGACATTCATGGTGTACAGTGTCGTGAATGACTCCTTACTTAGATGTTAAAACGCTATTCTCAGGTTTGTCAAGCGCCCATATGCTGCTGCAGTTATTTGGTTGATGTGCGCCTCAGGATAAGTGCTCGGTATGATGCTCACCCCAAGATCCTTTTCCTTGAGTGAGTTTTGCAGCTTCTGATCTCTTAGGCTGTACTCCGTCTGCGGTCTCCTTTGTCCTTCCTCAAGCTTCATAACCTTGCACTTGTAATAAAGTTGGTAGAATTACCGACAATATGTAAAGTAAAAGGACACAAGTGCAACTAATGTGACATTTATTGTGGCAACGTTTCGCTCTCCAGGAGCTTTATCAAGTAATGGCTTGATAAAGCTCCTGGAGAGCGAAACGTTGCCACAATAAATGTCACATTAGTTGCACTTGTGTCCTTTTAACCTTGCACTTGTTGGGGTTAAACTCCATGAACCATTTGTCGGACCAGGCTTGCAGCCTGTCCAGGTCCCTTTGTAAGCTTACCTAATTCTCGTTGGCATATATTCTCCTAATTAGTTTCACACCGCCTGTGAACAGGGACACCTGTGACTCTGTCCTTTCCGTCATGTCATTCACATATACAAGAAAGAGCACCGGACCTAGGAGTGACTCTTGTGGAGTCCCACTCGACACATGCACCCACTCTGACACCTCGTCACATGCCGATACCTATTCATTTCTTCTTGGCAAGTATTTTCTGCCTCTTCCTGCCTGCTCCTCTAGCTTTTCAACTAGTCTCTTGTGTAGTACTGTGTCGAAAGCCTTCTTACACGTCACTTAACCCGATTCTTTTTTTCCCTTCTCCCTCTTCCCCTTTCCTCTTTTTCTTTTGGGGTTTCTTTCTTCTGCCTTGGGCATTTGTTCTTTCATTATCTCCCCCCCTCTCTCTTTGTTCTTGCTCCTACTCTCTGTGAGCCCCTAGCTCCCTGCAGTGCTCCTCTTTCTTAGTATTGGACTACCTCCACCACTATCTCTTGCCCCCGTCATTGTCTGCTGTCCTATATATAACAATTTAAGTCTCCCTGCAGCAGAATCGGTTCAAGTGTAGATGGAACCAGGGACTGCAGATCATCTCAAGAGAGAGAGAGAGCGAGAAGGGGAAAGAGATGAAGGGACTGTTGGTTTACCACTAGCCTACATAAACACGGGCTGCAATATAGAAAACGGAACATCAGTAAACATGAAAAGCGCACTTCATTATAAGACGCATATGGATGCGAAAACAACAGACAGTAACAGTTTGTACAAAGAGACAGGGAGGATGACAGCATGATGAAGCTCAATTAACCTAGGACTAATACAAACACGGTGAAAATCGGATGATCACCGATTGGCGTTCTTCCCGATTACACATGTATCCTCTAACATTCCACAGAAAAAAACTTACAAAGAGACTGGATAACAAATCAAAACCAACGAAATGAGGAAACGAAGTTACAATGACAGAGATGTGAGCCACTGACTTTAAGCTTGGTGAGAGCCTAAATATGTACTGGCAACGCGAACTAACGCGAACTAAGGGTTACGCAATCTATGAAAAGTGAACCTGCAACCAACTTGTGAGAGAGAGGAGTAAAGTACATTATCATTGAACACTGCGTCTGCTCTACAAGGTTGGAGAGCAAGATACTGCGTCCACGTCTCCCACAGGAAAGAAAAATAAAAAAAATAGTGAGTCAAGTGAATGGACTTCCTTGGACGAGAGTGAAGGGAAAAGGAGTGCGAGTTGGTAGGTTAGGTTAGGTAAGGTTTGTCAGGAAACAGGCAAGTGTTTCCTGACGCGGGTCGTTGTCATACGATGACCAGCAGCTGGAGCTTTTGGTCATCTGACCGAGGCTTTCTGCCGGCTTGTGACTAGGGAAAGTAGCTTCTCAAAGACAGCTGTCGGAGAACTTCCAGAATACGATAACTCACAGGACTGGTGGCCTACCTGACGAGTTCCGGGATGCATTTAAGGAGGCATACGCGAATGATAATCAGAGCCATGAAGGAGCTCAGGACCGAAAGGGTGTATATTCCCTAGTGCTTGCTTGACCCTAGCCAAATACATTACCCCACTGCAAACCATCATCAGGCCAAGCACTACTCCAATCATCCGATGGTACCAACACTCGCAACTCACAGGGGTCCACGACTCACAAAGAGGACAACTAACTGAACTGACGAGTTCAATCGCGAATCACAAGGTATCATAACGTAACTTACCAATGGACTGTCGATTGATACAGGCGGAGCCAACACCAAACCATTCGTATTACCTGTACTCACACACCAAAAGAAGAGTGCTGTTGTAACCATAGGGAAAAGCTGAACTTCTAGGCGAACGTAAATAAGGAGTATACGGGTCTCCACACACGGCAAACACACAGAACAGATTTCAACTAAGCCATCGCAGACCGTGGTCACACCTGCGAATAAAATCTCGGCAATGCTGACCTAGACACAACGATGACCGTAATCCTTCCAACGCGGAAGAGTTAACAGCAGGGGGTATATACCGAGAGGAGTGTATCTGTGTACATACAGTGAGCTGTGTGGAAAAGGGACACCTGTGTACAATTCAGGACATTTATTAAAGGAAACGTTTCGTCACGAATGGCTTCTTCAGTCATTAGGACTGAAGCCACAGTTTGACGGTATCACCAATTCATGTACAGACACTAAGCTGTATATCTAAGTACAACAAGATGTATGTCTTCTTGTATAATCACAAAGAGGGGTATCTCTCTTGATGTATATGTGCCGAGAGATTTGCATCTCTCCGTATATACACTTAGATGTGTATCAGCGAATGTGCCCTGCGAAGTGTATCTTCACGTATATACACCATTAGGTGTATGACTTTCAATTAATATACATCGAGAGGTTTGCTTCCTTGAGCATCAATACCATTACGTGTAGATCTCTCAATGTATACATACCGAGAGATTTGTATATCTATGTCTCTCTCAATTTATATACAGAGCGAGGAATATATATCCTAATTTATACGCACCACGATTTTATTTTCACACCTGTTTCAGAGAGTAGAGTATTTTTAACGCAGCGTATAGGTGAAATGCTGCGTTAACGACCCACCAGTAACTTATAAATTTGAAACTTTGCTAACTAACTTGGCTCACTTGACCTCTGAGTGTATGAGGGGACAGGAAGGGTCTAAACCCAATGGGATAACATAGCTATTGCAAAATGGGAGGTAATCAGGAAAATAGAGGATAGTTTCAATTCCTTTCATCAGGAGACCTAGCATGGAATACCCCTCCTGAGGGAAAGGTCCAGAGAAATTGAGCTCAAGCTGACCCCTGCGGCGGCGGGAGTTAACCAACGCTGTCTGCCCAGGATAATTACGCTCAACAAACTATGAACTAATTTCAAGTTGGTAAGTTTTGGAGAAACGCTGGAAGAAATTCCACAGACCTGCCGGCTTTCTGAACCGGCTTGGCATGTGCAGCAACAAAAACAAAAGTATGGATATGAAGTCAATATGCAAAAAAGGCCTAATTTAGGACTCATGAAAAGCATAATTACACAAATGTAAACAAGTCATAGGTGGAGATTATAGCAAGTCAGTGGTAAAACTAACAGACAAGAATTTTGACTGTCAACACAGGCATAAATATTCTTCTCAACAGCTGTATCTCTGTATATTTCTATGCACTAGAGGCTAAAATGGGCCCATTGGGACTGAAAATGAAAATTTCTAAGGACGAATCTGACAAACATACACACACACAGATGGGATACAGCAACAAGGGGTTACAACTGGAAGCTGAAGATTCAGATGAGCCACAGGATGTTAGGAAGTATTTCTTCAGTGTTGTCAGGAAGTGGAATAGTTTTGAAAGTGATATAGTGGAGGCAGATACCATATACAGTTTTAAGAAGAGGTATGATAAAGCTTATGGAGCAAGGAGAGAGTGGACTTAGTGGCGACCCTTGAAGAGGCGGTGCCAGGAGCTGTGACTCGACCCCTGCAACCACAATTAGTTGAACACACACACACACACACACTCACACACACACACACACACACACACACACACACACACACACACACACACACACATACACACTGCAAGCCTCACTCAAAGAAAAGGATCTTTGGGTGAGCATCACAACGAGCAAATTCCCTGAGGCCGATACCGGATTTACCTATCGGCTTGGCAGGCTGAAGCCTAAGGCTTCAAAATCCAGGTGACCTCCAGCCAAGGTGTATAATATTTCTGTCACTGTCATAGACCTTTCTTACACATACTGCCATAACGCAATGTCGTCTCTAAACAAACCTTCAGAAATGTTTCTTGCATTCCATTTCAGATTAATGCTATCTTAAGACAGTAACTCAACATTAGTACTGGTTTCTGTATTTTGTACCTCCAGGAAGAATGCGAGATAGTTTAATAATAAAACAACGCTGATTTGTAGCGTCTCTGTTAACGGCAAGAAGAAACATACTCAAGAAATCGTAATGACACGATTGCAAACAAATCATGTTGACGGCAGTGAAGGGACTTGAGCTAGAGTTCGTCACGGCCACGCTAGCTGGAGATTCGTCTGTAAAAACTTGCATTTGTGGTCACAGAGGTGCCTGTGCTAACCTTCCTATGGTGTAGAAATATACCTAGTTGGATGAATCTTATTGTGGCTAGCTGGTCTAGTGGTTAGCGCGACGGGCTGGAGTTTTGAGACTCTCTGACCGAGAGTTCAATCCCGGCCGGGGGTATGGTTAAGAAACACTCATTTTGTATACGTTTTTTTGGAAGCAGATTTGATTCAGATTTTGCAATATAATTGTCAATAATGAACAATTCTTTAAGAAAAAACTGCCCAAATATTAAACAAAAAGAGTTCATTTTATTTTATTTTTTCGTCATTGAAGTGGACGCCATTTTATAACTTTCCTTCACGTTTTCCTCTCTAATAACTGTAGAAGATTAATTTTATTTTTTATTTTCAGATTCTAATCTGAGCATGAGTAAACGATTTAAAAATGGTGCTAGCAAGCGCAAAAGAGACTTGAAATTGATATGGTAAAGAATGAACATTAAAATGGTATAAAATACCGACAGGTTGTTAGGTAAGACACATATGCAACAGTTAGGTATCTTTATTTCGAAACGTTTCGCCTACACAGTAGGCTTCTTCAGTCGAGTACAGAAAAGTTGATAGAAGCAGAAGAGACTTGACGATGTAATCAGTCCATCACCCTTAAAGTCACCCTCAAGTCTCTTCTGCTTCTATCAACTTTTCTGTACTCGACTGAAGAAGCCTACTGTGTAGGCGAAACGTTTCGAAATAAAGATACCTAACTGTTGCATATGTGTCTTACCTATGGTAAAGAAGTTCACACCAATCATAGCTTTCTTGCATCAGCCGCTGACAGAAACAAGTAGCAGCGGTGAAGCAGATGCATCGATACTAACACAAGGAAATCAGTTAGTTAAATATGTTTATTATGCACCCCATACCCATCCTGTGGGCGGTAGTCACCCCATACCCATCCTGTGGGCGGTAGTCACCCCATACCCATCCTGTGGGCGGTAGTCACCCCATACCCATCCTGTGGGCGGTAGTCACCCCATACCCATCCTGTGGGCGGTAGTCACCCCATACCCATCCTGTGGGCGGTAGTCACCCCATACCCATCCTGTGGGCGGTAGTCACCCCATACCCATCCTGTGGGCGGGAGTCACCCCATACCCATCCTGTGGGCGGTAGTCACCCTATACCCATCCTGTGGGCGGTAGTCACCCCATACCCATCCTGTGGGCGGTAGTCAAAAGATTACAGAGGTACATAATGGGTCCAGGGACTGGACTCCAAAGTTTTGATAGCTGAGCAAGTTACAGAGGTAATGAACTCACAATTACAAAGGTAATGAACTCCAGGTAGGTCTGGTCACATTTATGACAAGTTACAAATGTATTTACAGATTACAGAGGTACGTAATGGGTCCAGAGACTGGGCCCCCAAAGTTTTGATAGCTGAACCAGGTACAAAGGTAATAAACTCACAAGTTACAAAGGTAATGAATCCTGTAAGAATGTTAATTTTATGTGTTAATGCCCAGGGTTTATTACCTGGACCTTAGCAATGATAGTCGCTACTCTCACCGCTGGGCAACGTCGACCAGTGCTCCTGTAAGAATGGTTACTTACGTTTATAGTGTGGTGGAGCAATCCAGACAGCTACTAGCATTCAACCAGAAGAAAACCTCCCTGATACAAAAACAGCAAAGCAGGACGTGGAACAGCAAGCTGATTACGACAAAGCAGCCCTGATGCCGCTCATTATGAAAATATAGAACTAATTCAAGAGTCACTTACCGGACAGAGAGAGGCAGAGGAAGAACTGCGAATTGCTGAATTTCAAATATCCGATTTCATCATACTCAGCTTCAGTGAATTTTGTTTAAAACACCCTTCCATCTTCCTCTTGTCGTGAGAGGAGGGGAATTGGGAGAGGCCTCGCAAGTGGAATAGCCAAGGGCCTCTCTTATCTAAATCCGGCACTGCCTGTGGCGCACATTAACCAAATACAGTGGATCCTCGAATTTAGTCGTGCCTTTTCTGTATGCAAAACTATTTTTATCTATAAAATGTATTTTTTGTTAATATTTCCCATAGGAAATAATGTAAATCCAATTAAACCATTCCAGACACCCAAAAATATTAACAAAAAATACATTTTATAGATAATAAAAATAGCTTTGCATACAGAAAAGGGACGACTAAATTCGAGGGTCCACTGTAACTGCTGCAGCATATGGGAAAATGGCTAAGAATAGTATTTTGACAGCTAAGTAAGGAGTCATTCACGACACTGTATACTGTTTACGTCAGGACCATACTGGAGTATGCAGCACCAGTATGGAACCCACACCTAGTCAAAAAAGTCAAGAAATTAGAAAAAGTGCAAAATTAGTCCCGGAGGTATGGTCTATGAGGAGAGGTAAAGGGAACTCATCTCCTAGACACTGGAGGACAGGAGGGATAGAGATGACATGAACAGAAAAAGTGGACAGGGACAGAATGTTTTAGAGATGGGACACAGCAACAAGGGGCCACAGGTGGAAGTAGAAAACTCAGATGAGTTACAGGGATGTTAGGAAATATGTTTTCAGCACTAGAGTTGTCACGAAGCAGAACAGTCTGGAGAGTGAAGCAGTGGAGGCAGATCCATCCATTGCTTTAAGGCTCTTAAATCAGGGAGTGTACCTAGCAGCGACCAGCGAAGTGGCGGACCAGGAGCTGCGACTCGACCCTGCAACTACAAATAGGTGAGTGCACACACACACACACACACACACACACACACACACACACACACACGTTACCGTAGTGTAGTGGTTATCACGTGCGCTTTACACGAGCAAGGTCCCTGGACGGAAACATTGTTTAGCCGCCAGTGAAGAGGTGGGAACAGGGGCTGTGAATCGACCCCTGCAAAATCAACTAGGCGAGTACAAGCTATAAATCGACCCCTGCAACCACAATTAGGTGAGTACACACACCTGCGTGAGTTGATCAAATGGCTTTATGGAAAAGTAGTTGATTTCTCCCCAAGGCCGTTTAAATATTCCACTTTTAATACTCCATCATTTATAAAAGCACAAAACGATATACGTTATTATCTAACATTACACAAAGGTGACGCTGTTGGTACAACGATGGCGAATAAAATTCACTTTATTTAAAGGTTACAAGTACACAGACGTCTTCCTCAACAATTACATTTCAAATATCTCATCCTTCTCTCCGTCTGTTGTTTCTTGGCGTAAGCCAAGAAACAACAGACATTACTCTTCTGAACTGCAACACTGACACGCTGGAAAAAAAAAAAATAACTACACTGGGATGTTTAGTTGCTTTGGTGTATTTTTCCCCTAGCTCTTCAAAAACTTTCTATGAGCTCTTTTTCAAGGGCATAGGTTCTTTGAGCAAGGGATGGTGGATGAGTTCATTATATTTTGTAGACTGGAACTCCCTGAAGGTGGCAGCCGTCCCTCCTTCCTCTCTGCTGTACAGAAGATAGGTATCAGTCTGTGTGGATGCTCATGTGTAGTTCTTCTGGGCGATTTTGGCTGCCATTGGATTTGCATAGTTGGGGCGGCTCCCTTATTGCTGTTCATCCAGCTGTTGTAAAGCTTCTGATATTATTAATCTCTCCCAGCATTGCAGACTTTCCCTCGGATCCACGTCAAACAAGTCCATGGTACCCAAATCGGTCTACCGTTGCTTGCAAATATGTTTAATAATATGTCATCAACATATGCTGAATCTTATTCACAGTTTCTAGTGTTTGTCCTAGAAACACCTAGTTTATTGTGCGCCTATATTCACCCAGGACAGGGGCGGCAACAGAATTTCTATATAGGAGAGTGACCTATCGGTGGATATTTGGTTGAAAGGGGATACGAGACTTCTTTTTAGAGCAGAGTTATTTTTATTTTTGAGGGGCTTTGGGGGTGAGGGAAATTCTTATTGGCTACCGAAGAAAATTTTTGGTATGTTTTTTAGAGCCGAGGGAAACTTTAGGGGTGTGAAGTCCCCCAAAACCCCCTTGGCGACACCACTGATTCTGGGTACGTATTTAGGGTACGTATTTACTTAGAGTGCCTGGTATTTTTTCATTAATTTACCTTGACATATCACATAGATTATGAAATCTCTATATACCTTAGTAGGTGTCCTCCCGTTGCTCAGTTGGTAGCGCACTCGGCTTACATACTGAAGGTCTGTGGTTCGAATCCCGGCACAGGTGGAAAAGTTGGGCATGTAAATAGGTACCTGGGTGCTAGATGACTGGTGTGGGTCACTTCCTGCGGGACAAGACTGAAGGACCACAATGGAAATAAGACAGACAGTCGTCGAGGACGCACTGATTTGGGTTATCATAGGTGGTTTACCCTCTGGGTTAACAATCCGAGCAAATCTTAACTTAGCCCCTGTTCTTCTTGCAATAAGTAGGTACCTGGGTGTTAGTAGACTGTTGTGGGTGGCATCCTGGGGGGTAGTATACTTTAAATAGAGCTGAGCTTTGAAATGAGCAGGAGTAAGATAACAGTAAAATTTGAGGCGTAAAAGAAAAAGCTGACTTTGTTATAGTTGGTGTTAAAAAAAATATTGAGCTAGTTAGCCCTTCAACCCACACACAATTTTCCATTTTCTAGTATAAAAGATTTAAGGGGAGACAATAATTAAGAGAAGCCGATGTAATGAGTTTATTTTGGCATAGGTAAACTCAGGTACAGTTATCATATATAATGTAAATTACCTAGGATAACCCCCGAAAAAGTTAGTGACTTATTTCCATTGGGAACGAAAATTTTATTCCGATTCATTTTAACCCGGAGGATTAGTATTACAACCTAGGATTTCAAATGGCCTGTTATCCCAGGTGTAATGGGAGCAAATAAACACAGTAGAAAAAGTTTAGACTTATATTATCCTTCACCAATTATAACAGCAATATGTACACTATGTACAGTGATAAATATAGTGCACTCCACGGTAAGCAAAGCAGAAATAGAAGCCACAAGATAGCAGACCGTGCTTCAACCAGCTCTAGAGTGGGAATGACAAGGGCAGACAGGAGAGCGGTATCCACATAACCTCTGCGATTGTCAATCCCACCTTCTTATTGGCTAGAACCTGGTCACTAGTTGAACGATGGGGCCCCATCATCAACTCTTAGCAACCTGGTTCGCTGGTTGGGGGAGATAGCCTGTAAATGAGGGTGTGTCCATGCGCCGAATAAAGGTTACGTACTCTTTGCATGCCACAATTAGTGATTCAGGATAACCCAAGAAAGCCAAGAAATGTGGCTTATTTCCTTTAATCCCTTTCCCCAGGATGCTACTCTCAACAACAAAGCAACACCTGGTATTTTAATTATAATCTTACCTGAGAAATTGTAATGTGATACCGACAAGATGTTCGGGACATTTACTAAAGGTAACGTGTCGCCACAAGTAGCTTTTTCACTCCTTATGACTGAAGAAACTACTAGAGGCGAAACGTTTCCTCTAATAAATGTTCAGAACCGTACATAAAAGACCTTTTCCTAATCTTACTTACTACTGGGTAAACATGGCCAACTAACACATGCAATTATGGCCATATATTTCCACATTGTATATATCAATCACATTAAATACCTGGGGCTTCATCAGTCCATTACAAAGAAGAACGGTCATCGACACCATGCCTAACCCTTCTAGGGTAGGGTAGGTGCCTGAGCCCGAGCCTTTAGCTCATAAGACTGTCATTCCCATTTGCCCCCTTGGGGCGGGGATGGCAGACCAGAAAGGCCTAGCTTGTGGCTAGGCCTGGGGACAGTTGGTCCTAAAGATGAGGAGGTACTTATATCTCCTCCCATGGGAGACTTAGGTCTCAGACACTCCCTCAAGAGGGAGCCAAGGCCGGGCCACCACTAGGAAAAGGCCCGGGCCGGGAGAATACCGGCTAATCTTTAATAATAAATAATAATAATTAAGAAGAACGGTAGAAGATGAGTTGTAGTTTTATGTAATCAGTCCACCAGTCTTGACAAAAAGTACATATGTATATGTGCATACAAACATGTATGCGTTCAAACGTACGTACATAATACACATATATGCACATACATACACATACATAACAAGCGCAATTTAATTACCTAGTAGCGACCTGTGAAGAGGCGGGGTCAGGAGCTATGACTCGACCCCTGCAACCACAATTAGGCGAATACACACACACATACACACACAGACACATATACGTACACTCACATAGAGACATGGACACTGACTATAATGTTCGCCAAGACTGGGGTCCTGACACGGGTCTTGATCTTACGATAACATCATATGTTCAGAGAAGTGGCTTATATATTGTAATCAGGTGAGTTGCAGCAGTAGGAGGCGGAGTCACAGTGGAACCATCAACTAGTGTAAGTCTTGTCTATAGGTCGGACAAGCGTCTCATTCTTCAACTGGTCGTTTATCTTGACCATTTATCACACGTTTCTTAAAGGTTTTGTGTTCACGATGAAGCTCAAAATTATGCATATAAATACCAAATACAGTACCTATAAGTCACTGTTAGGTATATGTACATATATACCAAGGAGAATATTACAGGATATTTAAACAGAGAGTGTATTGATCTCACCGTATATACACTGAGAGTTTAATGTTATTCCTATTTTAAGAATTGAAGTATATTGGACTTACTGAAAAGTATACGTACAGACTAATTAACCCTTTACAGTCGATAGGCTTGACGCCCTATTAACCAACGTAATCACGTCAATAGATGTGCATTTTTCAGTGTGTGTGTGTGTGTGTGTGTGTGTGTGATATATGTATATACATATATATATGTAGTGCCGAACAAGTAAAATTGGTCAATTTGCAAGAACTCATTTAAAATTAAGTCCTTTCTAAAATTTTCTATTATACATTTAAAGATATATTTTTATTCATTTAAGTTAATGTAAAATAATGATTTTGTACTAAAAGAACCTTAGGAAACTTACCTAACCTTATTATAGCAAGCACAATTTAGTTTAGCCTTATCCAACTAAAGTTTACAATAATTTAATAAGAAACACAATGAAATATATTTTAAGTTATGTTCAGAATGATTTTTGCAAAATTATTACATGCACAAATTTTCGCTTGCCTTATTCGGCAAGAAGAGCATTGCTATTTAAACCAAAATCTTAAGTTTTATCTATTCGGCACGACATTTATACATATACATGTGAGAGATATTAACTGCCAACAGGGAAGGTGAATAGTGATAGTAATCTATTAAGTGAAGATGAGGGGGAGGTCATGGGTGCGATTTCTCTTGCAAGAATTGGAAAATATACTTAGAAGCAAAAAACGAAGACAAGTCAACAGCAGTGCTATATCGCCTTCTATTGCAGTCCGACTAGTTTTCTCAAGCCACTTTTTTTGCTTAAGGTTCAAAGATGATCAGGCTTCAGAAGGTTGAGGATAACAATGTCTTTACAACTAATGGTGAAGACTTTATCAGTTAACTCCGGAACACTGAGGAAACCTCTCTTCCTCCATTAAACTACAACCTTCTCCCCTTCCCTCAAGGGCACCACAACCACTTTAAATTGTCAATTATAATATCAATGAGTACTTTGAACCGCAATACCTGGTGTCAGGGTAAATTATCACACCCCATTGACTCTACGGGAATTTTATTTTGGCTGAGTGGACACCCTACATTCACTCCCGCTTGAAAAGACCGCTCAGTACAGACCATCTATAGGTGCTGTCATTGTCAACGCTGATGTTACTTTGCAAAGAGATGTTGTGTAAAGTTTGGTCTAAGACCCATCCAGCTCAGCAGTGTTATAAGCTATTGAAAAAAAAAACAGCAAAAAGTTTGTCTACAATACTTTAGCTGAAAGCGTGTTAAGTGTCTCATCTTTAATTCAGAGGACGGCGCACCCACTACAATACTTTCAATCTTAGGTCCTGAGGAATACCGACAACCACCTCACACCCTACAGGGTCAGGATCGTTGAGAGACGCCCCTGCCTTGAGTCATGTTAACGGCAGCTCTTTCAGTGTTACCTGCACCTACTGGGTTGATCACTTGGGTGGCAGCCCACGGGCTGAAGCAGGGAAGACCATAGAACCTTCAACAGTGAAGGCCAGGAAGTAGAAGTCTACCTGTGGATCGCCCCAGGGCCGGAATAAGGCCATTTGATGCCCTAAGCACAGGGGATGATGGATTCAAGGCCATCATCCCCCTCACCAGGATAAAACTATATGAAATATAAACCGTTTTATATTTAACACTAAATATCACCAAACAATATAAAGCAAAAGAAAAAAAATTCAGCAATATTTTATACGACTGTTAACGAAACTGTTTTAAGGGAAACGTACAAATGC
This sequence comes from Cherax quadricarinatus, assembly GCF_038502225.1. Taxonomy (NCBI): domain Eukaryota; kingdom Metazoa; phylum Arthropoda; class Malacostraca; order Decapoda; family Parastacidae; genus Cherax; species Cherax quadricarinatus. The sequence continues at coordinate 14,058,415 of NC_091369.1, forward strand.
AAATATTTATTGAAAAATCTTTTTAATCACCCTCCAAATGATTAGAAAACAAAATAAAATCTGATATCTCTACTGAAATTATTTGATCTCGAGGGCATACTTTTCAATTCTGAAAATCCTCTTTCTACAAAAATCGTTGTGAACAATTTTTCAAATTATTCTGATAAATAAATATTTTTATTTGTATGAAGCAAAGCATCTTTCATTCCCCTGCTATAACACTGAAGATATATAGAGTATCACCTGACACTAATCCTGCCCTGATATACATGGATCAAAAGATGCAAAATAGTGCTTATTGTTGCCTACTTATGTCTTTATTTAAAATATTTTACTCCTACTTTTTATTCGCAAAGTTTCTGATTAAGTCCTCAAAACCAATCTGACATAACAAATCTTCTATATTTAGCAGGGACAAGGCATCCATCCTGTCTTGGAGCATAGTTCTTCTGATGGGATTTTTAATATGCTTGAGCAGAGAAAACGAACGCTCAGCTGTGCAATTTGCGACCATTAATGTTAAAAATATACCCAAGACAATGTTTACATTTGGAAACGCACACTCAAGTTTGTCTTCTGAAATTGTTTATAAAGTTTATCATGACTGACTCTTGATTAAACAGTTTCTGTTTCGTTGAAATTATGACGCACATATGAGTGAAACTGCTGAATCTCAGCATAGAGATTAGTGTAAACATCAAGCAATTAGCTTCTGAGACCACTGAAAGTAACTTTTAGTTTCAGTAGATGAAGTTACATTATCTGGTACCTCAGTAAAGAAAATCTGTTATTCTTTGTGCACCCCCGTCCCTTTCCGTCTCATCTGGTTCACTAGTTTGTCAACAAATGTGTACGAGGCTGTGATAGGAAATTTATCTCTGGTTTTCAGATCAACTTCTGGTGCATCTTTGTCATTACTGGGTTACCTTTTACCTGATAAGTTTGTGTGTTTGAGCTGAACTTTAACATCTGGTAGTATTTTTTTTGCAAGTGCTTCAAATCTTTCAAAGTGATCTCAAGTGATCTCATTTTGCAGAGTTCGACTTGTTCTACGAAATTCTTGCAAAATTTCATCCCGAATAATCAAAATACAACAAATTCTTGTGGTTGTATCCTATTTGCATTATTGCCTGCTTCTCTTTGGTCTCCCTTCTGTGACTAGTATTCAGCTAGACATCCTAAACTTTATAATTTTATACAATTTTCGTATCCTTTAAAAATGTGCGAGATATTCAAAAATATAGAAAAATTTACTAACGCTTTATTTTGTCGCATGTCTCGACGACTCAGTGGAGTTTAAAAATTCTGACAAACCTCTAGTTTTAGCTAAAACATGCATATAAGATACTTCTATTTAATATTCTCTAAAATTCTGTAAGAAAATATTTAATTTTTTTTAGAAACCCAATTTAATAAAATTGGCAATTTTTCATCATATTAGACCACATCCTTTGTAATCGCTCTACCAACATTAGCAAGTCAGGCGTCATTATTAAAAATCTTAATGAAAGATTTCAGAACTGCTGCTGTTACCACAGCATCTCTCTCCCATCTGGTATCAGAGAGGGATTTTAACACACTTCCATTTCCAAGACAAACTTTAAGAACTTTCCACCGGCCGCCAGCAGTAACATCCTGGTTGATCAGACCGTGATCCACCATGAGGCCTGGTCTCAGACCGAGCGGCGGGGGCGTTGACCCCCGAAATCCACTCCAGGTAAACTCCAGGCTGGTTGACATGGAATAAAGTGTAGAGAGCTAATGCACTGAAGAGAAAAACACAAGCCACCGGACAAGTCAACAGCACTTCGATCTTCCAGATTTTGAACAGATAGGAAGGATTTCCTTTTCCAGAATTCCCATATTAAGACATCTACCCTGTTAAAAATGGATCAAATTGACTTACGAGTTCAAGCAACTCTAAAAAAGAATTAATTTCCTATTTTCTGTTCTTAGAAAAACCAGACCACGTTTAGCTAAAGTACGAATAACAGCTATTTTAGCGGAAAGCTTGGATCAGAAGATCAAAAATTCCAGTGGTGGGTCATATGATTAAGACCCGCGTCAGGGAACACTTGTACTATTTTGTGACAGATCTTACCTAACCTAACAGGTATTACACGCTCCGAGACATGTTCCAAGTAATAGCAATCTCCTTTAATTTGTTTTACCAACTCTTTCCCCAAGCCTAAACCTTATCAATGAGTTAAGTACGTTAGCATAGCGTCTCAGTGAGTAATACTTCTTTTATGTTGATCATTTACGCCGCAATGCAAATATTCTTCACTAAATGTGAAGAATATTTGCATTGCGGCGTATTTCAGATGTCAGATGACGTCGTGTGATGCAAAGCCTAAAGCTGGTTGACAAGGTATAAAAATAAAGCACAAATAATAAAAAATTTGCCGCTCTTAGGATATGCCACTAGGCACTTTTTAGAGATGAATCAGGAATTCCTTAAAATTCGATGGCTACAGCTGTCGTACCGGTGCTCCGTATTGCCTCCCTTTCCTTGGTGCCCTAAGTACGTGCTTATATTGCTTAATAGTTAATCCAGGGCTGGATCATCTTGCAGTAATTGTGTTAACATATCCTACATGACTCGGAATAAGTCGTGGTAAGGGGACCTGAGTACTCCCCCTTTAGCCAGCGGACTTTGTCAGCCCCTGTCCGTCAAGCTGTCGAGCCCAGCTTGGTCGGGTCTCCTTTGTGAAGATGACAGGATTGCAGCTTCAGTCGGACAACTGTTGAAGGTGATGCAGGAGTAATTATTCCAAATAAAGCTTAATATTAAAGTCATGAACGTTAGTGGGAACAGAATAGAATATGGTACTACAGAATTGGGTATAGTGTGACTTGTCAGGGAAGTAATATTACGGTTGTTGAGGATGGGACTTGTAGACAGCGTGAGGTCGGATTATCGGTTAATATCGTTTGTTCCACTTCGATATCATTAGGTGGTGATGGAATCAGCAGATAGCGGAGAGGCGGAGATTAGCAGGGAGAGGAGACAGAGGAGAAGGCTCTTTACAATATATTACACAAATAGTCGCAGCGCGAAAGACAATATAAAGGAGTCGAGATTATATGTATGAGAGGGAGACATTGCTGATTTTGTAATAAATAATGTAATAAATAATGACGTTTCTGCTGAGTGCCACATTCAGGGGTTCAAGATGTTTTGCGTTTATAGAAGTAATGGGAAAGAGGGAAGGAACGGCAATATTTATCCGAATGTCTGAGAAATTTAAAATTGCTGCGTTAAAACGGGTATGAACACTGATGGATCACACACACAGTTTGTCTTCGTAGAATTTCTAGAGGGGCATGAAAAATTGTTTTTAGGTGTCATATATCGACCCCAAATTTATATAAGACCAAGTCTCAGTGCCTTGGCAAGACTTTTTTGACTGGGAATGTAGAGTCAAACAACTTTCTAGAAGGAATATTGGATTGTTTTTGAAAACACTTTGTAACAGAACCAACGACGGGAAATAACCTGCTTCATATGGTTCTAGCAAGCAAGAAGCCGCTTATTAAAAATCTGGAGATTACGCAAAAGCTTGAAAAGACCGACATCAAATCCATACATTTAATACTGAATTCATGTATAACAGAATAACACAGTAAAGGTCCCGAATTTCCATCGCGTAAATTACAAAGACCTTACAGAACACCTGTAAAGTGTTGACTGGGGTAACGAAGAGAACTATCGACGTGAAAGTTTTCTAAACACTGGACATCCCGACCAAAAACCATGCATTCCTTAGAGAAAATAAGATCGAATAAAAATGAAGCGAAACGGATGAACAAAAGACCTAGTCATCTTTAAGGGGAGAAGAAAGGAATTTACTGGCGTATCAATAGAGAGGATCACCTTGTTAATCTATATATTCATATTAAAGCAGAAGTTAAAAAAGGTTAAAAGAAAAATTAACGAGAAAATGAACTTAAAGTTGCAAAGAAATCAGCGTCATATCCGACAGGGTTTTGTCCAACTCAAAACTATCTTTTCACGAGTTCTTAGATAAGCTTTCTGATATATTGACTCACACCACTGGATTCTCCTGCACTCAGAATCCCCTAAGGATCTAGAGTTGAATATCTCAGCTAATAAGGAAAATTGCCTAACAGGCATCCTTCCCGCGCGGAAGGCGCAGTCCTCAGGATATATATTTGTATGATGCGTCGCGGTTCGAATATTCAACTAAATATAGACAGCTATGATCTAAGGCCTCTTCATTAAGATTTTTTTTGGTAACCCGACTTTGTTACCAATGTTCAGAAAAGCTGAGAGAACTTAGGGTTGTGGCAGGGTTTCTCTCCCGGATATGGTGCTAATGTGAGAACAGTGAAAAGTGATGTAATTTGTGTACCTCAGATCAGTAGTGGACTATGCGGCACTCCTGCTTGTTCTTGTGTCAAAGAGAAAGCTTGGAGAACTTGAAAATGTACAAAACAAAGCGATTAGGATCGTCCTAGGACACTCAAATACTACTAAATTACTAATGTGGGAAAAGAAGTTGATATCCGAAGCATCAGAGATGGAGTCACCTAAAGCAATGACCTCTCTGGTGAAAATATGCTCAAGGAAACATATTAGAACCCTTGCACGGAAGCCCTCCAGACTTTCTATACCACTCCTTCAAATGATCATGAAAACTGGAACTGATCTCCGTGTAAATCAGACATAGTCTACGTCAAGTAACGCAATGGGGACGCTTCCCTGCACCATGGAAAATTATTTATCTCCAAATCTTTATCATTTATTGGATCACAACCTTGGCTTCGTCTTTAAGCCAAGCGTGATGCCTCAAACTAAATTCATACCTCAGTCATACAGTACTCTCTTCCACAAACTAGACATTCAACTACCGATGCAGTTAACAGTTGCGTTGTCGACAAACAGAGCGATGGTTCCTATATAGAAATGTGAACACTCCGACTCACGAAATCGTAATGACACGATTGCAAACAAACCATACCACGGGTGCGATTGAACTCGCTGTCAGAGAGTCTCAAAACATATACCTAGTTGGACGAATCTTATTGTGGCTAGCTGGTCCAGTGGCTAACGCGACGGTCTGGAGTTCTGAGACTCTCTGACCGCGGGTTCAATCCCGCCCGTGGTATGGAATGGGAACACTCATTACCAACTGGGTTTACACTTACCAAACTGAACTGTTTGCTATAATCCTTGAACTCTACTGTTTCCACGCATCTAATACCATGACTGTAAGCGACTATCATTCATAATGTCTTTAACTCCGTTACTGTCAGTTGTGACATGGTCATGTTATATCAATTATAAAACTGTCATGTTTAATCAATTATGACATGATCATGTTATATAATTTATGACAGTCATGTTGTATCAGTTATGGCATGGTTATGTTATATCAACTGTATTATATTCCGAAACGTATGCGATTTATGACATTTTTATTAAGTCGCTGGTGGGAGAAAAGTCTTTTCAATTAAATGGCACACACCGCGTTTTATACCTTATTAAGAAGCTCGTGTTAGAAGCCAGACACGTGTATACACAACCCTTACATAGGAAAATGAAACTCATGATGACATTTCGGTCTGACTTAGACCAAGTCGGACCGGAACGTCGTCATAAGTTTCAAAGTCTTACATACGGGTTATTTATGTATTGTTTCATCTATGGTATTGTGCCTCTGTATTGTTTTCAAACACAAGCATGGTAAAACTTTTTCCTTCTTACCTTACCTTCAAATATATATAAAAAAAAACTAATGAAATTACAATGGCGTATGATGTCAAGGATGGGCAGATTACAACGTTGATAAAAGAGCTTATAACTACGTAAACATTTCTAAACTGACCCACACCTTGCTAAGAAATACTGGCTATTATAAATAACTCGCACATACAAACTGCACTGCAATGTTTTTGTGAGTGAATTACTGTAATATATAAACTGTATACAATACTGAAAAGTTGAGAATTTAGACATATGTGCAACATTTGGGTCACCATAGTCGTGAAGAATCTCCACGACTACGGTGCTCTTCACACCAACTCCAAAGCTGAGGGGCTAATTATCTCATTATTTGTATTTAGTTCTTCTGTCTTCCAATTATGTTCTTGAATTTGTATTGATAAAGCCACTGGATGGCGAAACGTCTATAATAAAGATACCCAGATGTTGCATTGGTGTATAATTTTTCGACTGAATTACTCTCTGTATAAGCAATTCATTACGACTGTTGCCAGATAATTATTTTGAAAATAGTTCATTAATAATTTAACCTTCTTGGCTATCAATAAACTAAGGCCCGGTTAGTGAACCCACTCTCTAATAAACACATTACACTCGTTACCAGATCATAAACTTGTAAAAGTTCAATATCGTTGTAATTTGTTCAGGTATCGAAACACTGGAGCCAATTCCCTGGATCCATTATCTACCTACGTGATCTTTTGACTCACAGGATGTGATATTTTTTTTTTTTTTTTTTTTTATTTTTTTTTTATTTCAAAAGAACTGACACGTATCTCAGAAAATTGTGTGTTGATACCAACGTGCCAATCTAATTACTTAAAAACGAGATCCTAAGGGCTCGGTATCCTGGCTTTCAAGGAAATTTTAAACCCAGTGAACATAACCATCAGGCTTAGAAATGTAACCCTGGAAACCTCACTTATATCTCACTATGACAAACATTCTCGTGAAACATGGCGTACCATCCATACCTAATTCTCACTACCTTCCTCTTACACACTACATCAGTTCCAGAGAAAACCAAAAACAACCCCCCCCCCCTTTACATCCCCCCATAAGGAGACCACTCCTTTGTCCATCCTCAGGGACCCCGCCTAAGGGAACCCACAGTGAGGTTCCTATAACCTTCCGGGAAACTTTTTTCCCAGGACGCCCCATAAACCAGCATATTCCTACACTTCGTCCTATAGAATCTAGCCGCCAACGCTTTTATCCTCATATCACCCCTTAATCCCCTCATTCCCCATGAAATGTCCAGATAATCCACTATGATATACATTATAGCCCTTCCAACATCCCTAGGCACTCCCCTTACATCTAGTAGTAAAGCCCTTAAAAGCGGCAAACGACCCCCCCCCAACAGTCTGATAACCCCACCCATCCATGATCTCACCCCCTCCAAGGAGGTACAAAAGAAGACCACATGAAACGCCGTTTCAACATCACCACAAAACTGACAAAAAGCCTCTTCCACAAACCCCATACAACGTAACACCTCCTTGGAAGCCAGAATCCCCATGATAAACCTATATACTAATTCTCTTACTCTAGCCGGTATCCGAAGCTTACTAAAATCTTTCCAAATAACCCCCCAATCATACGTTGGATACACGGCTACCCCTTGCATAATTCCTTGACCTTTCACTACCCTCACCAACCGTTTCACTTTGATTTTATCCACCTGTTGCACTGTCAATAAAAATCTCAACATATCTTCACAAACCCTCAAGTCCTTCCCACTCCACCATTTACGTGCCTCCTCCATAACTCTTCCTACTTTAGCGCCCCTCACACCCCCTTCCCTCATATACCTCCACTTGATATATACAGCCATTACTCTCAGTCCTAAAGGCAACAAACCTAAACCCCCTCTCCGAACATCCGTCATAACTACCTCCTTACTTAACCATGCCCTCCCAAATCCCCACACAAACTTCAGCACCCTCCTCTGCATTTCCACAATATCTCGTACCTCTAAGGGAAAAACCTCTGCCACCCCCCATACCTTGCTATAGACAAGTGAATTTACCACCACTACCCTCTGATGTAAAGCTAAGTCCCTCGCACTTAAACCTCCTAGTCTACTTAAAACCTTACCCGTGACAGACTCCGAATTTACCCTTCTGCATGCCTGCTCTTCCGCCAAATACCATATCCCACATACCTTGATTCTGTCAACCACTGTCCATCCTAACCCCATCCCCAAGCACCCCCCTATCCAATTACCGACCTCTAGTAACCTTGATTTCACCGTATTAACTCTCATTCCGGTATTCATACCAAACATCTGAATCACTCTACCCACCCTCCTTAACTCCTCCTTACCCCTTAGCAAAACAGTAGTATCATCCACATACCCAACGATGCCCCCTTTGCACCCCCCTTCCATCTCCTGATTGTTCATTACCCTCTCAACAGACTCATAAAAAGGATTCTGCACACACGCAAAGAGCAGCTGTGACATCGGACAGCCCTGCCTCAAACCTCTCTCCATTGGTACACTTTCACGTAACCTCCCATTGACCTGTACCCTCACCTCTGCCCCATCATACAGGGTGTTCACCCACCTCACTACCCCCTCCCGAAACCCCAACCTCTCTAAGCAAACCCCTAAGAAATCTCTGTCCACACAATCATAAGCATTCACCCAATCTAAACCTAGTATTCCCCCTCCCAAACATCTCTCTAGAAAATCCCTAATCAAACCATGTCCATCCCTCATCCTTCTTCCCGGAATTCCCAACTGTCCCCTATGTAACACTAAACCCAACACTTTCCTCATTCTGTTGCCCAAAACCTTAGCAAAAATCTTGTAATCCGAGCACATTAACGTAATCGCACGGTAATCATTCAAAACTCGGCATTCCTTCTTTTTGGGCACTAAAACCGTGACACCCGTTCTTTGTGATTTCCCCATCCTCCCACTACTTAACATACAATTCAAAACCCCCACCAGACAATGCCGTACACTCCCCCAATGATACCTATAAAAATCGTTTGGTATTCCGTCTATGCCTGGGGTTTTACCCTGGCACATCCCAAAAACTGCCTCCTCCACCTCCTCTACACTAATACTACCCTCGATTCTGTCACTGTCCTGCTCACTTAATACCCTATTAAACTCTTCATCCCCAAACCGTCCCTCACCCACTCCCCCGCCAACCCTCCTCCACTTCTCCCTAAACCAAAAATCTGCATACAAACTAATATTTTCCGTGGTGGATAGGCCTTGACCCTCCTCAAAGCCACCCCCCCCCTGTACCTGCCTCAATATACGCCAAGGTGGTCTTCGCCTGCCGTTCCTTAAACCTCCTTAATACAAACCCCGATGGCCTATCCCCCCTTAAAACATCCTCCAACCCTGCCCTAACTCGAATTGCCTCAAATTTTTCATTGTGAATTTCCGCCAACCTATTTCGCAAACGTTCCATGTCCTCACTCCGCCCCACCCGTTCCTCTGCATAACAGTCATTTAACTGACCCTCAAGATAATTTTGTAGGCCATAGCTCCACCTCGCCATCTCCTTACCCCGTACTTTAAAAAATTTCGCGATTTCAACTTTAGCCCTCATTTCCCACCAATCCAGCAAATCCATTTCCATATTCCTAGTCTCCCAAAAGGATTTCCACCAATCTTCAAACCCTGTAGGGTCACCCTCGTCCCTAAGTAGCCTCACATTTAATTTCCAGTATCCTGCATAAACTCTCACTATGCCATCTACCCTCAAATCTGCTATAACAGCACGATGATCAGAAAAACCCACATCGATAGTCCTCACCCTCTCCACACCTATGCCCTGCCTAACATAAATCCTATCTAACCGTGCCTCATATCCCCTACGAATAAAAGTGTGCTCCACTCCATATCCCCTACTTCCCACCACATCTACCACTCCAACATCTCGCAAAACATCCCGCAGAACCCCCAAAACACAACCCGCCCCCCTCGGAACCACATCACCATTCCTAATGACACAATTCCAATCCCCACCAATCACCGTAAAAGCAGGTAAACCTCTCAAGTGATATACCAGAACCTCGCGTACAAAATCCACCTTCACTCTAGCGTTACTAGTTGCTGGAATGTACACACCTACAAAATTAACCCTCCTGGCCCCCCAAAACCCATCCACCCTGACAACCCTCCCACCCCCCCCCCTCCTCCCAACCCAAGATACGCAAAGGACTGGTCTCCTTTACCGCCACAGCCACACCTCCTTTCAACCTCAAAGCATTACATGTAAACAACCTATAACCTTTCAACAACAACTCACATCCTAATCTATGGTTATGTTCCTGCAAAAAACAGACATCAATACTAAATCTCCTCAAAACCCACTCTAACCATACCCTCTTGACCTCGGTTTAAGACCGTTTACATTGAAAGTTACACACCTGAATTTTACAAGAATGGCGGCTTACCCCTGTGCCGCTGAGGCTTACTTGGTCCTCCTTTCATAGGTCTCGGTTCTTCTCGATCAATCCCTCGTTCCTGCCCTCCAACCCCTCCCTGTCCCTTCCCACCTAGCTTCCCATTGCCCCCCCCCTCCTCCCGGACTTGCCTTTGCTATCACAGCTGCCCACATCTTCTTCCCAGGCCTCTGCGCTGGTGTGAGGACTTCGTCCATGTCTGATGCCCCCGCTGATCTCTTGCGGGAGCTACCCTCTACACACATTTCTTCTGCAACCACATCTTCTTGATGGACCTCCACCACCACATTGCTCTCCTTTCGAACCTCACTCAAGTCTTCCTTACCCTGCTTCTGTTCATCCATCACCTTGTCATCACCTGACCTCACATCACTTTCCACACCATGCTCCGACTCTTCCAAAAAATCCTTCAGCACAGCCTCCAAAATCCCGTCCTGAGCTGACTCTGCAGTACCTAACGGTCTGTCTGACAGCGATATTCCTTCCCCCCCCGTTTCCACTGGTAGTGTAACACACGTCTCCAAAACCACCTCTGCCCTGTCGACCTCCTCACTCCATAGGCCTGTACCCCGGCTTTCCACTTCACCCGTCATTACGTCCGCGGCTTCTAATGGCGTATCCACAGAAGCTGTCTCCTGACGCCTAGGGCCCTGTCTCCTGGGGCATTTTGCCACCATGTGCTCATAAGAGTCACATAAACGGCACGTCTTCCTCTGCCCCGCATAGTGTACAAAAACCTGTGTTCTATGGTTATGCAATGTAACATATGATGGTATCGGCCTCCTCAGGGTCATTTTCAGTGTGAAGGATCCTTCCGGCATCCCCTCATGAGGGCCGTCCCTCCACATTCCCATGCTCGTCGAGTGTACAGTCCCATAACCACTGAACACATCTTGTAGGCTGTATGCTGTTGCCTCAAAAGGTACATTCCTTACCTTCACCCAAGTAAAATACTTAGACACATCATGCAAGCATACTTCCACTGCCGAATTGATACTCATCCGCCTTTCTTGAAATTCGTCGACGATGGTAGAGTAGAAGTCAGCCCTCATGAACTTCACGAAGACCCTTGACATACCATTCAGTGCCACACCATACAGCTCTTCATTGGGGATGCCATAACAGTCCCTGATAATGCTTGGCAAGAGAACGTTCATCGTGGCGTTGCTTAAAGATCCTCTAACCAGCTCAATGCAGACAGTATTTATGCGCCGGTACAGTCGTTCCGCCATCTTGGTGCTAATGCTATGTTTTCCTCACCAGGTGGCGTGCAAGAGAACCTGTAGAAGCGTCCTCTCTCCCCGCAGGTCGAGAGACGAGATGTGATATTGTACATAAAAAAAGGTATTAAACAACTTTAATAATTACTTGTAACCATAATAAGTTTTACTGTATAAAATAGTTTGGTAGTTTTAAGGCCAATCGACTGCACGAGGGTTTTTAAGGCTGCAGCCTACCAATCAACATTATGTACAAGGCTTGAAAGCAAGAGCATATATACACTATTCCCACAAGCAGTCTAAATAACAATGAAACCACGCAACAAGTGGTTTTGAATCAGTTACCAAACTGCGGCAGGCCATGGTTCGACCCCACAACTTATTGTCCCGCCTCAAGAGACAACACAACGTACATGTCACCTTATCCACTCAGCCATCGATCCAACAAATATCACGCAGCCAGCAGAGCTAGGTGATTTTTACGTGATTCGAGGACACTCGTGGCAGTGGTGTGCTCAATGATTAATTTCAACTTTCTCCTGTTTCAATACCCGCCTTCACAAGCAGTCTATATAGCTATGAAACCACGATATATATATATATATATATATATATATATATATATATATATATATATATATATATATATATATATATATATATATATAATCTTAGTATGGCAGTTCTCTGTGTTCGAATTATCAAAAAACCACCACACAGGCATTTACGATTGAGAGGCATTAGCTGTTGTCAAATTATTTAATGGCTGTAATCGTTCCTTGGGAATCAGATACAACTGAGCTCTTTATAATTATACTGTGAGTAATAAAAAGTTAAAAATTAACCAAATGCTCGGGATATTTAATGGAATGAGGGCGATGGGAGGGAGTTGTGAGACTTGAAGAATTTTTTTTGACCTTAGGGACCACTCAGTACACTTGGTAATAAAAATAAAATAGAAAAACACAAGAACACCCAAAATGTTTTAGCAAGAATAAATACCCAACACAAATCAATGCTATCTCTCAAAGTTGAAATATCCAGCATTAGTTTAGAATTTCATTAAACTGGCAATGTTAAAGACTCACTTTCAAGTTCCCCGAGGTCTCTACAGGTACCTTAATAGGAATGACTTGTCCCTAAACGTGTCTTTGTCTTAAGTAATTAGAGAGAAAAAAATCACGATTTAAATCCTATTTGAGTAACAAACAACACTGCTCATTTATTTGTCGAAGGACAAACCATGTGGAATTTATTGGTCACGCTAAGTGATCCTTCGGACTGGAAGAGGATTTCTCGTGCACTAAATCTACCAATTCTACTCTATCAAAGGAAGACACTAAATCCGTAGGGATAATTAATATCAGACTGGATCCAATTAAGTAGTGGAAAAATAAAATTTCTTGGACTAGGAACACATAATCAGCATCAAGAAACAAAATTAGATGTCACCTACCTTTTCGTTGGGTTGCAGGTAGCAGTTGCAAGTAGCAGTTGCAAGTAGCAGTTGAGTAGTTCAACTAAATCCAAGGTTCCTCTTGCAATGAATCAACTGGCGTCCAGTTCACACTCTTCTAATGACAACCTGCGGAAACACAGTTTTTCGTTAATACACTGACTGGTTGGTTAATTGGGTTATAACCTATCGAGTAGACGTGGGTCATTAATTCTGTGTCACCTTCATTATCACTCGAGAATACATTTATCCCAAAAATAAACATCAAGGTAAACTGTCAGTGTGTGTGTATGTTAAAAAATAGTGAAATTCCAAGCGCTTTCGAGATTTCTCAAATTATAGTTTCTGGAATATGTGAAAAATCACGAAATCGCTTGGAATTTCACCACTATTTTTTCACTGTGTTTATTCTGCAAATTGTGATATCACCTGTTTACTGTGATATGTATATAGGTTGGATGCGAGAAGTGGGTCATAATAAGCGTGTATGCACCTGGAGAAGAGAGGAATGCAGAGGAGAGAGAGAGATTTTGGGAGATGTTAAGTGAATGTATAGGAGCCTTTGAACCAAGTGAGAGAGTAATTGTGGTAGGGGACTTGAATGCTAAAGTAGGAGAAACTTTTAGAGAGGGTGTGGTAGGTAAGTTTGGGGTGCCAGGTGTAAATGATAATGGGAGCCCTTTGATTGAACTTTGTATAGAAAGGGGTTTAGTTATAGGTAATACATATTTTAAGAAAAAGAGGATAAATAAGTATACACGATATGATGTAGGGCGAAATGACAGTAGTTTGTTGGATTATGTATTGGTAGATAAAAGACTGTTGAGTAGACTTCAGGATGTACATGTTTATAGAGGGGCCACAGATATATCAGATCACTTTCTAGTTGTAGCTACACTGAGAGTAAAAGGTAGATGGGATACAAGGAGAATAGAAGCATCAGGGAAGAGAGAGGTGAAGGTTTATAAACTAAAAGAGGAGGCAGTTAGGGTAAGATATAAACAGCTATTGGAGGATAGATGGGCTAATGAGAGCATAGGCAATGGGGTCGAAGAGGTATGGGGTAGGTTTAAAAATGTAGTGTTAGAGTGTTCAGCAGAAGTTTGTGGTTACAGGAAAGTGGGTGTAGGAGGGAAGAGGAGCGATTGGTGGAATGATGATGTAAAGAGAGTAGTAAGGGAGAAAAAGTTAGCATATGAGAAGTTTTTACAAAGTAGAAGTGATGCAAGGAGGGAAGAGTATATGGAGAAAAAGAGAGAAGTTAAGAGAGTGGTGAAGCAATGTAAAAAGAGAGCAAATGAGAGAGTGGGTGAGATGTTATCAACAAATTTTGTTGAAAATAAGAAAAAGTTTTGGAGTGAGATTAACAAGTTAAGAAAGCCTAGAGAACAAATGGATTTGTCAGTTAAAAATAGGAGAGGAGAGTTATTAAATGGAGAGGTAGAGGTATTGGGAAGATGGAAGGAATATTTTGAGGAATTGTTAAATGTTGATGAAGATAGGGAAGCTGTGATTTCGTGTATAGGGCAAGGAGGAATAACATCTTGTAGGAGTGAGGAAGAGCCAGTTGTGAGTGTGGGGGAAGTTCGTGAGGCAGTAGGTAAAATGAAAGGGGGTAAGGCAGCCGGGATTGATGGGATAAAGATAGAAATGTTAAAAGCAGGTGGGGATATAGTTTTGGAGTGGTTGGTGCAA
>NC_091369.1:14077968-14147968 GCF_038502225.1 Cherax quadricarinatus
ACTGAAGAGGAAACAGTTTCCTCCGGAAATAGGAACGGGAGCATATGTTCCAAATTAGATGAGGTGGATATCCTTGCCTGTTCCCCGCACGAGACTCGCTCCACCTGAGACACCAATCTACTTTCCCAAGCCGTAGATATACACAGGATGGAGAAAGGAGCTGATGTATGGAGACTCGACCAGTTGCCCAGTGGCAAGAGTATGATGAGGACATGCGCCCCGGTGTTCTAGAAAATAGGGAAAAATTCGTCACCGATGCTCAGAACAAAAGTACAGCCTCTGGGTGTATGTAGCCTAGGGTGATGTCCCGGCTCCACTAACAATAACATTGCGCAACTTGGCACATGGTCGTTCTCCTGATCATCCATCTCAAGGCGGATTCTTTGTAGTCCACCAATAACATCGTTAATACGTTATTTCTCCCACTATTGATATGATCTTAATAATGAAGGAATAATGCTGATCAAGGCATGGTTAGGAAAAAAACCTTTCTTCTCTTGTCGCTAACCAACCTTTGCACAGACTTAAATATCATGTTTTTTGTTTTTAAGGATTACACCTTTTTAAAGGATACACGTATTATTTTTAACGTGTCATATTCTTATCAGTTTTATATACAGAGTAGTTAAGTGAGTTTGCAAATAAAGATCTGATGATTTAATCTTCAAAGATATTTTTTTTGCCCAACAGAAACAGGCACAGAAGCAGTGTGTTGTCACCCTACTCAACATGGCTGTTAAATGGCGGGACTAAAAGCTAGCTACACCTCCTCGTCATATTCCACAACAAAGGCTGGGTTACATGAGGTAATGAATGCTGTCAGCCTGAGCTGGGAAACTTCAGTAAGGTATTTCACTACTATGAACTCAGCAGCTACGGTAGCTTGAAAAGTTTCCTTCCAGCAGAGATGGAATTCCTGTTACTTGGTAATTACCTTCTCCAAGAACAGCCAGTCTCAACACGCAAAGAAAACGGAGTTTATGAAGATATTATCATCTCGGAGAAATATTTTTTTTAAATAAAATAATATAGTTTCAATGACGTATCTTTTTTTTCAACAAACCGGCCGTATCCCACCGAGGCAGGGTGATCTAAAAAGAAAAACGAAAGTTTCCCTGTTTAAATTTAGTAATGTATACAGGAGAAGGGGTTACTAGCCTCTTGCTCCCGGCATTTTAGTCGCTTCTTACGGCACGCATGACTTACGGAGGAAGTATTTTGTTCCACTTCCCTATGAATTATGAAGTATCTATTTTATAAGTTCTATGATGTCATATATGTTATCATCGTTTCCAAAGTTATCATTTTAAACGAAATCTTTAATTACGATACCAAGGATATCTTTCGAGTCACTGATACCAGTCTGGATGTAAACAGCACGAACATGGAATCAGAAATGTCACTTAGCGACTTCGGTTTCAAAATAAAATGGACAGTTTAAATTATTATAATCAGAACTAAACGTTAAACCCACCAGAGTCATACATCGCTGGGATAATTTAAAGCTCGATTTACGGTGAAGATTTCAGTAGTTATAACAGGTGAATAATCTGACAGACGGCCCCTGAAGGAACATTCAACCGTTTATACACTTGCCTCTTGGAGGTAATGATTGAGGTGACCGAGGTAGTGGATGAGTAGTGAACAAAACAGCTGGCTTCCCTCCTCTGGCTCATGTTGCGTTTTATCTGGGAAACACAAAGTGTGGATGTCGATGTAATAAGATTCCTAATGAGTTATCTTCCCGTCACCAGCTTGTCTACCTCAATCAAGTTATTTCCAGGTTATTTACATAGAGACATGGTGCCAGTAGCATCAATGAAACTGCTACAAAGAGGAAAGTTGACTGATGTCTGTTTTGATCGCCATGATGCCGTGGTAAAGGGTCATGGAGGTACCTGCTTATCTATTTTCCTCTCGTTCTATTCCTTGGAAGAGTTGGATCCCAGGACACATGCAGCCATGCATTCAAATGCGCATCCAGCTTATCCAAGGGAGCAAAGTCATAAGCTAATTTAGTTTCAGTCAGGGCCTTAACTTATAAAAAACAACAAAGATTACATGTTTTCTCCTTTGGATGAATCAGGAAAGTACATAAGGATAATGTAACAAGAATACATAAAAAATTACAGGCATCTTTTTGTCGTCTCGTGTGAGAGGTATGCTTGCCTCAGCATCAAAAACTGGCTCTGTCGTGCAGACAAATCTAAGGTTGTGAAAATATGCCACTTTCTGTTTACCACTCTAAATAATTCACTAATTAATATTTTTCAACGCACATTGCATTTTGTTTACAAATCGTTAATATCCAACATGGCCGCTCCTCCGGGTAACAAGTAAAATCCTGGCGCCTGTGGAATCCCTCCATACGTCATGACGAAGAATCATTGTATCGCTCTTGCATACTAGCGGTGAGGAATTCACGAGATACGCCATTGCCGGTTTAAAAGAGAACTTTCGAGCACTAGTGTGTGCAATAAACAGCGGTGACTGGCACGAGCGAAGCCCAAGTGAGGGCATTAAATCAGCAGTAGAATTAAGTACTTCTTTTTTTGAGTCACACGTTCTGAAGCTGACCACAGCTTAGACTCCAAAATAATTTCCAATGCTGCTTTAAAAGAATAGGTATATATATTGCAGTTATGCCAAATGTTATTTATTTATTGTTCCTGAAGAGCGAAACGGTGATACCGACAAACTGTAAATAAAAGACACAAATTTACTGATTAAGAAAGAAACCACTAATGGCGAGACGTTTCCTTAATAAAAGCCACAATCAGTGCAAGCGTGGCTTTCACCTGTTCCTTTACAATTGTCTGGTTTATTAGGTTAAAAGCCTATCGACTTCTCGAGAGTCATTAAGGTTGCATGTTCTCCATACACCACCAGCCAAGGGTACTGCAATTACTAAAAAGAAGGGATTAAAATATACTCTCACTGTGTATAATCACTGTTGGTTACACACCTTCAGTTATACTCGTATATACCATATTCTTGACTGCAAATTAATACCAGTTTGTTATATAATTGCTTGCAATATTAAATAAGGATATCAAATTAATTTTGTATGAAAGTGACTCATACAACGTTAGTTAACTTTATTTTTGATACCTTTCGTCCACCAAGACCGTTATCAATCCAGTACATTAACAGAAATACTGAAAGTGTAGTAGCCGTTGTAATGTAAGGTGTACAAAATAGTTAAACGTTAATGAGTGTGTGTTAACGGGTTCAGATACACCAAACACAAGCTAGCAAGTACTGCAGTAATGGATCAGCCCAGTGTCATGCCAAGGCCGAGAGTTACCATAAGAAATTAATTAAAATTCACACACAGTTCAATAAAGTCGCTGTCAGGGACAGGAAGATCAAGGTCGTTATCGAGATAATTTATTTATATTCATAAATCAAGGAGTTACATTCAGACTAGCATTTTTTTTTCTTACATTGATGTGATGAATCTTGTTCAGGTGATCCGAGTATTATAGATATATTTCGTTTATTGTGCCTTTCCGTTTTGATAAATGCTTGGCTAGATTTCCGGCTAATTCGTGGAAAACACAGTGTCTGATGTCAGTTAACTACTCGTTAAATTGAGCCTAAGTAGGACTCTTATTTTGTGGAGGATGCGAGAAAATATACATGGGAGACACTGACTTTTACACACCCGTTTCAACGATCATTAAAAAAGCTTCCCGCACTTTGTTAATAATTCCTGTGTTAATCAGAGGAATACCAATGATCACTTGATGAAGTGGAATACTGCCAACCTATGATCAAAGAAGAGAATTTACATAAACGCCTTTGTTTACAATCTGAGTTCATTTGTCTTGGCAATACAGTTTTGCAGAAATCCTGGAGCTTCATCGTCAACCAGCGTTTCGGCTAAAATGATTTTAGATCGTCAGGACCACCGTCAGGAGAAACCATTAACTATTTTGAGTATCTCGCCTACACTACAACTGATCTCCAGGCTATTATAATTTGCTCTGTGTTCTTGTCTTTGCATTGGACTGATGAAGCCTTTGGTGGGCGAAACGTTTGCATAATATCTCTATCTAACGCTGTATGTCTTTCCATGCATGTATATTATACACCTCGAAACATCCGATTTGTAGAAGTATTTCTCAAATACACATATTCGTAATCTTGGTGACATTGCATTAATTATTAACATATTATAATTATAACTTTAGTAAGTTGCTTCATTATCACAGAAACTTTGTGAGGCCAAGTTACATTTCTGTTTCTAAGTTGATAATAGTTGGGCTTTTAAGCCAGCGCTGGAGGCTGTGTTATGTCTGTTAAGTTAACTTATCAACCCTTCTGCATTTGTTAATGTAACTCACTTACTCATCCTTCTGTATTTGTTAATATAACTCACTCATACTTGAGTATTTGTTAGTGTAATTTATTCATCCTTGTGCAATTGTTAATGTAACTTACCCATCTTTCTGTATTTGTTAAAGTAACTCACTCATCCTTCTGTATTTGATAATTTTACTTTACGATCCTACTGTCTTTGTTAATGTTACTTACCCATACTCGTGTTTTTGTTGTTGTTACTCATCGAACCTCCTGTTTTATGTTCTTGTTACTTGTCCACCCTGTACTTAATACAGGAGGACCGATAAGTACAAGGTGGACACGTAACAATAACAAAAACAGGAGGTTCGATAAGTAACAATAAGACAAACAGGAGGATCGATATATTATTGTTACTTGTCGGCCCTTCCGTAATTTTTTAATGTTACGTAACAGCTCATCTTTATGTGTTAATGTTACTTATCAACTCCCCATTGTTACTTATGGAGATACCTATATTTATTAATGTTCCATAGAAATTCTCCTTTACGAGTTAAATGTAAGGTTACTTGTACTACCTAGATGCTATGTAGAGGCAGGACACAGAGAAGCCAGGAGCCCACAGCCCTCAGCGTTAGGTATCTGCTACTTTGCTTTTAGTACTAAGTATTGAGTACAAACAAGGTTTAATTGTGGCAACAATTCGCCCTGAACAGAGCTTTATCGACTTAAAGCTCTTCCTTGAACTTTATCAAGTTGATAAAGCAACTTGTATCTGTCAGTCTGTTCGTAAAGCCTTAGATGTAACGACTGCAACAAAGTCAATATGGCTGCAATTTGCACTGCTTAAACTATCAAAAATACTTCAGTATCCCTTTCTATGAATTAAATAGTCTCGGCTTAATTACTGTGAAAGAAATGTGCTTCTAGATATATACTCCCTGAAATATACGTCTTAAGGCATATTTATACTCTGTAAGACATACGTTTTTAGGTGAATATACACTGGAAGATGTACACTTCTAAGTGTATAAACCATGAAAAATATACGCATCTGGGAATACATGTTTTGAGAGATGTATACTTCTAGGTGTAAAAACTGAACGGTATATTCCTCTAGATAAAGATACTTGGAGATATGCAATTTTAAATCGATATTCTATGAAGTATATACTTATGTGTATATAAACCGTGGAGCACATTCTACGTGCATGAAATCTTAGACATTCACTACTAGGTGTATATACTTCTAGGTGTATATAGTGTGAGGTGTATATATTTCTAGGTGTATATAGTGTGAGGGATAAGCACTTCTAGGTTGTATATACTGTGAGGAATATTTACTTCTAGGTACAAATACTGTGAGGAATATTCACTTCTAGGTATAAATACTGTAAGTATACACTTCTAGGTGTATATACTATGATAGATATACACTTCTTGGTCGTATATACTCTGATGAAATATAGTCGTTATTCCCTACATATAATTAACCCTCAACTTACATGCATTTCGAAATCAAAGACCCTCACGGGTTTAGTTCTTCCTGAACTCTAATACAATATGTATTCCTGGGAAGCACAAGTGCATTATGTATTCATGCAAGTGAATAACTAATTTATTAGTGTTAACAAGGCATCCGAAGCTTCACTTCGTAGGTTTCTCTAATTTAAAAGCCTGTGTACGGCAGGTTTCAATCCAGGTTTCAATCCCTGAAACCTGGATTAAACTCTCGGTGTCTATATATATATATATATATATATATATATATATATATATATATATATATATATATATATATATATATATATATATATATATATATATATATATATATATGCAAAACAACCACTCTGAAAGAATAGAGAAATTCCGAGCGTTTTCGTGACTTCTCATAGTTCCTTGATAATGTGAGTAGTCACGAAAACGCTTGGGATTTCTCTATTCTTTCAGAGTGGTTGTTTTGCATATTCTGAAATCACCTGTTTAGTGTGATCTTATTGCATATATATATATATATATATATATATATATATATATATATATATATATATATATATTTATTATTACACGGTAGTGCTGTACACGGTAGTACTATACACGGTGATGCTATACATGGTGAACCTCTAGACTTACAGGGGCGATCGTTTACAGTGTCTGGCCTCGACAGACTATGAATAACACAGAGTCGACCAGATCAACAAGTGATTCTCCCTAATTAGTCCCCCATTAGGTTCTCTTAATTTAATTCGACTGGGAACGATAATCCCTGACTGACCCTGCGATGGGGGGCCAGGAACGGGGGCATTGAGACTGGTTAAGCGCTCTTGATCCGAGGAATTGCAGCTACTCTCCCTTTACTTGGATCAAACCGGATTATTCTCAAGAGTTCGGTGCTTCTCCGTGGATAATTCAACAGTGATAAGATTATAATATTAATACTAATACTAATAATAAACAGTGATAATTCCCCATTTTCCTTACGTAATTTTAAATAATAATAATTAGTGTTAATAAAATGTTAATATCGATAACATTATTACTACTACCAATATTAATAATTTTTACATTTTCTCTCATTCCCCACAAGTATTGAATGACCATAACAACCACAACTCCACCACAACAACACAACTACAACACCACCATAACCACAACAACAACAACATAGCAACCACGACCACAACAAAATAACCAACAACATCAGCAACAACCACAACAGCAACAAACACAACAGTAAAAATAAAAAAAAACACAACAACAAATACCAAACAACAATCACAGCAACAATCACAACATCCACAACAACAACAACCACAGGCTTTTGATAGAGTACCACACCAGAGACTGATAAAGTGGCAGCTCACGGCATTGATGGAAAAGTGCTGTCATGGAACAAGTCTTGGCTCACCAACAGGAAGCAAAGAGTGTGCATAAATGGGGTAAAATCTGAGTGGGGATCTGTAACAAGTGGCATTCCACAGGGATCAGGTTTAGGCCCATTGTTGTTTATATGTATCAGTAACCTTGAAGAGGGAATTACTAGTGATATGAGCAAATTCGCTGATGACACGAAGATAGGTAGGATAATCGATTCAGACGTAGAAGTCACGGAACTTCAGGAGGATTTAGACAGACTCATTTCGTGGTCAGAAAAGTGGCAGATGTAGTTAAACGTAGATAAATGCAAAGTTCTGAAGCTCGGGAATGTTCATAACCCTAGCACTTATCAGCTTAATAATGTTGAACTTAGCCGTACAGAATGCGAAATGGACTTGGAGGTTATGGTAAGCAGCAACCTTAAACCAAGGCACCACTGCATAAGAGTACGTAATAAGGCAAACAGATTACTGGGATTTATATCAAGAAGTGTAAGTAACAGAAGTCTAGCGGTTATACTGCACCTTTATAAATCATTAGTAAGGCCTTACCTAGATTACGCAGCTCATTTCTGATCTCCATATTACACAATGGATATAAATTCGTTAGAAAACATTCAGCGAAGAATGACAAAATTAATACATAGAAATCTTCCGAATGAAGAAAGATTGAAGACCCTTAAATTACATTCACTTATAAGATTAAGAATGAGGGGAGACATGATCGAAGTGTATAAGTGGAAGATGGGTATTAACAAAAGGGACATTAATAAAGTCTTGAGGATATCCCTCCATGAGAGAACCCGCATTAATGGATTCAAATTAGGTAAGTTTAGATTTAGAAAGGATATAGGAGAGTATTGGTTTCGTAATAGGGTAGTTGAAGCCTAAAACCTTAGAACATAAGAATGGAGGAACACTGCAGAAGGCCTACTGGCCCATACAAGGCAGATCCTTATCAAAACGACCTCTACCCAAATTTAAGTTGGATAAATACACGAGTGAAAGGGGTTGGATTTGAGTGGGAATTGCACATCCGTAAATAAATTTATTTATTTACCATTTATCACAGATTCATCTAAGTTTATTGCTTGGGAAGCGTTGAAAATGCGTAGGGCAAATATTCTGTTAGTGGGATGGATTTGTGTAGGACCTACCTAGTGTGGGCAAACAGGCCTGCTGCAGTGTTCCTCGTTTCTTACGTTAACCATAGCCACAATAGCAGTCACAACAATCACAACAACAACAACAACAACAACAACAACAACAACAACAACAACAAAGCACTAGAGGAAAGTGTATTATCAGATATGATCCGAGGAAAGGGAGAGTAGCTTTAATTTCTTGGATCAAGGTCAGTTTATTAGACTGATATAACTGACTGTATGAGAGCTGCTTCCCTCTCCATTGACTGTATGAGAGCTGCTTCCCTCTCCATTGACTGTATGAGAGCTGCTTCCCTCTCCATTGACTGTATGAGAGCTGCTTCCCTCTCCATTGACTGTATGAGAGCTGCTTCCCTCTCCATTGACTGTATGAGAGCTGCTTCCCTCTCCATTGACTGTATGAGAGCTGCTTCCCTCTCCATTGACTGTATGAGAGCTGCTTCCCTCTCCATTGACTGTATGAGAGCTGCTTCCCTCTCCATTGACTGTATGAGAGCTCCTTCCCTCTCCCTCCGTTACTGTATGAGAGCTGCTTCCCTCTCCCTCCGTTACTGTATGAGAGCTGCTTCCCTCTCCCTCCGTTACTGTATGAGAGCTGCTTCCCTCTCCCTCCGTTACTGTATGAGAGCTCCTTCCCTCTCCCTCCGTTACTGTATGAGAGCTCCTTCCCTCTCCCTCCGTTACTGTATGAGAGTTCCTTCCCTCTCCCTCCGTTACTGTATGAGAGCTCCTTCCCTCTCCCTCCGTTACTGTATGAGAGCTCCTTCCCTCTCCCTCCGTTACTGTATGAGAGCTCCTTCCCTCTCCCTCCGTTACTGTATGAGAGCTCCTTCCCTCTCCCTCCGTTACTGTATGAGAGCTCCTTCCCTCTCCCTCCGTTACTGTATGAGAGCTCCTTCCCTCTCCCTCCGTTACTGTATGAGAGCTCCTTCCCTCTCCCTCCGTTACTGTATGAGAGCTCCTTCCCTCTCCGTCCGTTACTGTATGAGAGCTGCTTCCCTCTCCATTGACTGTATGAGAGCTGCTTCCCTCTCCATTGACTGTATGAGAGCTGCTTCCCTCTTCCTCCGTTACTGTATGAGAGCTCCTTCCCTCTCCCTCCGTTACTGTATGAGAGCTCCTTCCCTCTCCCTCCGTTACTGTATGAGAGCTGCTTCCCTCTCCCTCCGTTACTGTATGAGAGCTTCTTCCCTCTCCCTCCGTTACTGTATGAGAGCTCCTTCCCTCTCCCTCCGTTACTGTATGAGAGCTGCTTCCCTCTCCCTCCGTTACTGTACGAGAGCTGCTTCCCTCTCCCTCCGTTACTGTATGAGAGCTCCTTCCCTCTCCCTCCGTTACTGTATGAGAGCTCCTTCCCTCTCCCTCCGTTACTGTATGAGAGCTGCTTCCCTCTCCCTCCGTTACTGTATGAGAGCTCCTTCCCTCTCCCTCCGTTACTGTATGAGAGCTCCTTCCCTCTCCCTCCGTTACTGTATGAGAGCTCCTTCCCTCTCCCTCCGTTACTGTATGAGAGCTGCTTCCCTCTCCCTCCGTTACTGTATGAGAGCTCCTTCCCTCTCCCTCCGTTACTGTATGAGAGCTCCTTCCCTCTCCCTCCGTTACTGTATGAGAGCTCCTTCCCTCTCCCTCCGTTACTGTATGAGAGCTCCTTCCCTCTCCCTCCGTTACTGTATGAGAGCTCCTTCCCTCTCCCTCCGTTACTGTATGAGAGCTCCTTCCCTCTCCCTCCGTTACTGTACGAGAGCTCCTTCCCTCTCCCTCCGTTACTGTATGAGAGCTCCTTCCCTCTCCGTCCGTTACTGTATGAGAGCTGCTTCCCTCTCCATTGACTGTATGAGAGCTGCTTCCCTCTCCATTGACTGTATGAGAGCTGCTTCCCTCTTCCTCCGTTACTGTATGAGAGCTCCTTCCCTCTCCCTCCGTTACTATATGAGAGCTCCTTCCCTCTCCCTCCGTTACTGTATGAGAGCTCCTTCCCTCTCCCTCCGTTACTGTATGAGAGCTCCTTCCCTCTCCGTTGACTGTATGAGAGCTTCTTCCCTCTTCCTCCGTTACTGTATGAGAGCTCCTTCCCTCTCCCTCCGTTACTGTATGAGAGCTCCTTCCCTCTCCGTTGACTGTATGAGAGCTCCTTCCCTCTCCCTCCGTTACTGTATGAGAGCTCCTTCCCTCTCCCTCCGTTACTGTATGAGAGCTCCTTCCCTCTCCGTTGACTGTATGAGAGCTTCTTCCCTCTCCCTCCGTTACTGTATGAGAGTTCCTTCCCTCTCCCTCCGTTACTGTATGAGAGTTCCTTCCCTCTCCCTCCGTTACTGTATGAGAGTTCCTTCCCTCTCCCTCCGTTACTGTATGAGAGCTCCTTCCCTCTCCGTTGACTGTATGAGAGCTTCTTCCCTCTCCCTCCGTTACTGTATGAGAGCTCCTTCCCTCTCCCTCCGTTACTGTATGAGAGTTCCTTCCCTCTCCCTCCGTTACTGTATGAGAGCTCCTTCCCTCTCCGTTGACTGTATGAGAGCTTCTTCCCTCTCCCTCCCTTACTGTATGAGAGCTCCTTCCCTCTCCCTCCGTTACTGTATGAGAGCTCCTTCCTTCTCCATTGACTGTATGAGAGCTTCTTCCCTCTCCCTCCGTTACTGTATGAGAGCTCCTTCCCTCTCCCTCCGTTACTGTATGAGAGCTCCTTCCCTCTCCGTTGACTGTATGAGAGCTCCTTCCCTCTCCCTCCGTTACTGTATGAGAGCTCCTTCCCTCTCCTTTGTATGAGAGCTTTTTCCCTCTTGACTGTAAGAGAGCTCCTTTCCTCACTCTCACTCACTGGATAAAAGCTCTTTTCCTACATCTTTCTGACTGAAAGAGAATTTCCTCACCATCTCTCTCTCTCTCTCTCATTCTCCCTCTCTCTTTTACACTGGGTTTTAAAATGTTAGTTTAAGGATTCCTAACTTTATTAACAAGCTAAGAACTATTACCTACATTAGCTCTCTTTCTCATTTTCTCCCTCATCATCGCATCTTACTTATCCTTCACTATTTTCTTGCTGTTTCCTTCCCTTCCTTTACGTTCTCTCTCTTCTCCCCAGTACTCAGGGAGAACCCTTCAAGGTGTTGAATCCGAAATTGGCTTCATGCAAATTTCTGCTGCAATTAAACCTTTGGACATAAAGTTAATTATTCCCAACAACCTGTTTAGTGAGTAGCTATCTTTCTCCTAGCTGCCTATTTAGTGCCTAGCCTCCCTCCCAGCTGCCTAGTTAATGTCCAGCATCCCTCCCAGCTCCCTAGTTGGTGCCCAGACTTCATCCTGGCTGCTTAGGTATTGCTTAGATTGCCTCCTAGCTACTTAGTTAATGCTCAGTGTTCTTCCTAGCTGCCTAGTTATTTTCCAGATTGCTTCCTAGGTGCCTAGTGCCCATCCTGCCTAGTTAGTACCCAGACTGCCTCCTAGCTGCCTAGTTATTACACAAACTGCCTCCTAACTGCCTAGTTAGTGCCTAGACTGTCTCGCAACAGCCTAGGCAGTGTCCTTTTGTTCTTCCTCTACACAAATAACCCGCACATAGAAGAGAGGAACTTACGACAACGTTTCGGTCCGACTTGGACCATTTACAAAGTCACACTGGTATGTTACACGTACAAAGCAGAAGACATACAGATCAATGTTTAGAATGTAGAGTGTAAACATTGTATTGGTCTGAGGAAAGCACTGTGTGGCGAAACGTTCCCGCAGTAAAGACAGCCAAATGTTGTACAAGTGTCTCATTTATCAACCTGTCAGTTCTCTGAACCATTTGTCTACATTCCTGCCAGACACATCTTGGAATCTTGATACTGGGAATTCTACGCCTGCTTAAACCTATAGGCATGACCTACTTCCACCTGTGGATTTGTCCAAGGTGACACCGCCTACAACTGCTTCACCTCACGTGTTTACAGTATATAAGCTCCTCCGCGCATATGCTGTACTCTTATCAAGATTGAAGGACTGATCATATCGACTCCAGGCTGAGGGACTGATTACCTTAAACTTCTTCTGATCTTCAACCATTCTTCTCTTTATTGGACCGAGGAAGCCTCTGGTTGGAGAAACATTTCCACAATAAATATTACCAAGACAAGTATCTAATTCAGCTATGTTTACAACCAAAACATACACATTATGTCAACCCATGTAATATAATTCGTTCAAACCTTATCCATACAACTGAATTATACTCATCACTTCAATGCATTCAACAATTTAACGCATTCAAATGTAATCCATACAACCAAAAATTGAGTGGTTAGTTAAGTTTTAAGTTTTCTGAATACAACAGGTTATTACTTCCGTATGTCACTTATACACATTCATTTAAGAATTCTTTAATTCTCTAAACGAATGTAAGGAAAAGTTTTAGCGTATATACACTGAGAGATGTACACTTCCCGGTGTATATACATTGAGAAAGAGAAACGTTTCTTTCTCATTCTCATATCTGATACAGTGACATAAATCACAGCAACGTATCGTCCTCTGCAGATGATACTAGCATGTATAAGAGAGTGGCGTCCATGGAAGACACATGAGCTTCCAAGCTGATATAAACAAAGTCTTCCAATGCGTTATTGACAACAATCTGATGTTCAATGAGGACAGATTTTAGCTAGTACATCATGGAAAAATTGAGGAAATAACAAAAATGGGATAAAAAAATCTCAAACTGCTCAATAGAGCGTAAGTCAAATAAGAGAGACCTGGAAGTGATAATGTCAGATCGCAGCTGCAAAGAAAAATTATAAGTTGGATAACTAGAGCTTTCACTGCAAGAGATGGCAAGCCAATGATACGCTTCATGTCACTCGTTCTGTCGTCGTTGGAAAACTGTTCTGTGCTATGGGCTTTTTTTTGAGGTAGGCGAAATTGCTAGTTGGAAAATGTGCAGAAAACCTTAATAACTCAGCCAAGCACTTAAATTACTGGGAGTTCTTCAAATCTCTAGTACTGTAATCTTCAAAACGTAGGCGAGAAATATACATCATAAACTACATCTAGAAGATACTGAAGAAATAAGTCTAAATCTTGCACACAGAAATTATTTCTTACGAACACAAGTGGTGTGGCAGACGGTGCCGGATGCCTCCAATGAAATGCAGAAAAGCTATAATTACACTGAGAAAGAATTCTGTAATTGTCAAAAGACTACAACTTTTTCAACACCCTTCATTTATGCATTAACCCGTAGTCCAGGAGATTCGGTATGTGGCGCCATCTGGCCAGGGAATTATCTTAATTTCTCTGCCGTCATTTACTGTTTTCTTCTCGACTTATAGGGATTTCTCTTCTGTTCTTCCCGTTTTCTTTCTTCAGGGGAGACGACTTTTGTCTCCTGATTTCCCCTACTCCAGGCCTGAAATTCAGGCCAGAAGTAGGTTAGTGTTCCTTAAGTGTGGCCTTCATCTTTTTCTTTTCTGGCAGTCCTCTGTTCTTGGCTTGGCACCCTTGGAGATAGAAGTGTATGAGAACGGGATTTTTGTAACTCTCTTCCCATCTATAGATGTGATAGGTCTTAGAATAATTTTTAAGGGAGTGTAAACATAACGCGGACTAGACGGATCTTCACAGAGTTGCTCAGACTTCACCGAAGCGTCTTAACAATCTTCATTTAGCTCATCAATGGCCATGATCTGCCAGTGAAATATAACACGGTAGTGTGTGAACCACCTTGCTTTCTCCACCTCCAGATCAACCTTAACCAACTCATCTACCGACCTGTCTGTGACGCTGGAAGACTCTCGTTATTCCGGCTTCATTTATAACAGTTTCACCATCTTGTGGAGAACAACAGTTGACCCTGACGTCTACTGTATGTCCCCCGCAGACGTCTACTGTATGTCCCCCGCAGACGTCTACTGTATGTCCCCCGCAGACGTCTACTGTATGTCCCCCGCAGACGTCTACTGTATGTCCCCCACAGACGTCTACTGTATGTCCCCCGCAGACGTCTACTGTATGTCCCCCGCAGACGTCTACTGTATGTCCCCCGCAGACGTCTACTGTATGTCCCCCGCAGACGTCTGCTGTATGTCCCCCGCAGGCGTCTGCTGTATGTCCCCCGCAGGCGTCTGCTGTACGTTCCCCGCAGACGTCTACTGTATGTCCCCCGCAGACGTCTACTGTATGTCCACTGCAGACGTCTACTGTATGTTCCACGCAGACGTCTACTGTATGTCTCCCGCAGACGTCTACTGTGTAACACTGTACACAGCGGTGTAAGAACATTGAAGGCAGGACACTGTGTAATACCGTACATAGCAGTGTAAGAGCAGTGAAGGCAGGTCACTGTGCAACATTGTACACAGCAGTGTACCAACAGTGAAGGCACCGGTGGGTAGCATACTATTACCCCCTGTATATGACAAAGCCAAAGGCAAGAAACGGAAATTACCTAAATGCATTATTATTATTATTATTAATTGTTATTAAAAATGATTATTTGCGACCACTGTTAGCCTCAGAGTTACCTCTGAGTTACCAGACCCTGCCGCGTGGAGGCCAGTGGTTCGTCTTTAAGGTCCTACCCTACACCTTCGATATCCTAGGTCCACGTGTCCAGGAATACATCGGTTGGCCCTCGGATGTCGGCCCCTCCTCACTACCCCAAGGTTGGCCTTGACACTCTGTATTCACGCCTTCTCCAGGTCCATGTATTCAGGAATCCATCCTCACTTCCCCAAGGTCAGTCTCAACAGCCTCGCTTTCCCCAGGGCTATGGCTCCAGGAACCCATCTGTTCGTTCACGGATTTCTTCCCTTCTCCACTTCTCAAAAGTCAGCGGCTTTCGCCCTCTCCCCCTCATCATTCCAGTGACCTTGTTGGATGGAAACTTGGTCTTGTCTAGCTGGTCTAGGGTAGAGACTGTCGAGGTGGGTGGAATTACAGGAGGTGACACACAAAATTGTGTCCAGTAATTATACCCACCAAGACATCTACCACCATAGGTCAGATGAAAACAGACGATTTATCAAGTAATCAAAAGCTGCTGGAATCGGGTTAATACATGACTAAAAAACACCAGGAAGCGGGTTAATATGTGACGACTCAAGACCAACTAGAAGCGGGTTAACATACGACTAAAAACTGACAGTAAGCGGGTTAATATATGACTCTAGTTATATATTAACCCGCGTCCTGTTGGTTTTTAGTCATATATATATACCAGCACCAGATTTTCTTACTGACAAACAATATACCAACACAAGGTTTTTTTTTTTCTGACAAACACTAAACAAACACAAGCTTTTTTCCTGGCGAACAATAAACCAGCGCCAGATTTTTTCCAGACAAACAATATACCAGCACCAGATGTTTTCTGACAAACAATATACCAGCACCAGATTTTTTACCATCAAACAATATACCAGCACCAGATTCTCTGAAAACATTCTTCCTAATATACGTAATGTTGTAAGACCTCTTTACTCTTTAAAGACTCAAAATAGATATACGCAGTTGTAATTATATCTATAGAGTTGGAATGTGGAAAGGGAATATGCTCTTTCATCAAGCAAGTGTAATCATAAATGCTCATTGTTATTTTCGAGATGAAAGAGTCTGGAATATACACTGACACACCCTGCAAATTATTTTTTATTAAGTTGAAAGAAATGTTGTCTGGGGGTAAAAGATTTACTGAGCTTTTAGGAGTTGATGACTAATTATAGAATTTTGTTTAATATATTTGATTTTTCTCTCTTTCTGTTTATCATTTGGAATGTTTTGTTTATCTTTGTGCCTCTCTCTCTCTCTGTCTCTCTCTCTCTCTCTCTCCTCTTTTCCGTTTTCTTTTCTCCATAACTCCTCTGTCTCTCGTCTGTCTGTTTCTGTCTTCATCTCCCCCAGTCTAATGGTTATAATCATAACCTAAATGTTTAACGGGGTTGACGGGTAAGCCAGAGGAAACCTTCGGTCAGATGACCTATAGCTCCAGCTGTGGGTCATCCAATGACTTAATTAACCTTCGTCAGGAAACATTACAAGTGTTTCCTGATCTCACTCCACCATCCACACTTACACCCCGTTAAAGGCTGCATCCATCCATTACCAATACACTCATCCATCTATTCACCCATCCTCTCACCAACTTGTCCACTGGCCAACCCATCAATATATTTACTCACCAACCCATCTACCCAGCTCTCATGATACGAGAGTCGTCAACAATGAGCACCGAAGAGAAAAATCTAAGACAAAATAGAAAGGAACGGTATTTTTCATTCTCTGAAGAGGATATCTAATGAAGAGCGAGAAACGCAGATCCTTTATACTCTGTATTGGATTCTCTATCCGTATAGGATTAAGACGTTCCTGAGACATGCATAATAGGTCACCATAAGCCTACCATTAATCAAACAGCCTCGTTTGCTATTATTATTATTATTATTTTGTCTAAATGCTAAACCCACAAGGGTCATACAGCTATTATTTCATTAATTGTACATAAGAGCGACACCTGGGTATCTTTAATTTAAAGACGTTTCGCCCACCAGCAGCTTTTCAGTTCAATACAGAGATGGAAATATAAACACATATGCAGTATAATGTGATCCTTTATTGACTACGTTTCGCCCACACAGTGGGCTTTTTCAAGTCACAAACAGATCTACCTGGGGTGGAAGGGACGCGAGTATTTATAGTCAGGTTCAGAATGCTGAGGTCAGGTGGAGAATGCTGCATCTGATGATGTACAGAGTGGGGTTATAGAGTCTAAAATCTTGGGTAGCTTGGAAAGGAGGTTGGATAAGTTTGTGAGCAGACCTTCTACAGTGTTCTTCCATTCCTGTGTTCTTATGTGGGATAGCGATGAAGAAGTTTCTTGGCAAGTGGTCAGCTAAGTTATAGAAGCCACTATTCTGGTTGAAGTTGTCGGATATAGAAATAAGTGATGATTGCAGGATTCTTCGGTATTGAGTGTTGTCTTCTGTGGCGATAAATCTCGAGTTTCTGTAGTTTATCAAGTGGTTGTGTGAATTACGGTGTTGTACACAGGCATTCCTTGTGTTGTCAGACCTGCTTGCGTACTGGTGTTCTGAAATATGTGTTTGGAGGTCCCTTGATGATTCGCCCACGTATAATTTGTTGCAGTCACTACAAGGGATTATGTATACCCCTGCAGAGGGTGGAAGCTTGTCCTGTCTATCACTTGTAATGTCCTTGATGGTCGTGGTTGTGGAGGTAGATACTTCAAATGAGGTATACAGGTATTCTCTGTGTGAAGAATCCATTTCTACTGCAGTGTTTGACACGATGGAAATAAATGGTATAAAATACAGACACAATGGAAATATAAACACATATGCAGTATAATGTGATCCTTTATTGACATCGTTTCGCCCACACAGTGGGCTTTTTCAAGTCACAAACACATCTACCTGGGGTGGAAGGGACGCGAGTATTTATAGTCAAAGGACTCGCCGCATTCTGAGGGGCTCAGAACAAGGGAAGAAACTTCTGCACACCATGCCCAGCAACCCCAGACCTGCCAGAATGTACGTCCTGCCAAAAACTCACAAGCCTGGTATCCCACTGAGGCCCATATCCTCGGGAATGGGCAGTGCTCCCCACCAGCTTTCAGGAATTCTCGCAAAACACCTCTCTAAACTCTTGGGCACTATCAGTCCAGCACATCTCAAACACTCGGGTGATCTTCTCAATCGCATTCGCAACATCAACATCAGGAACAAGAAACTTTCCAGCCTTGACGTCACTTCCCTATTCACCAAAGTACCTACTACACAAGCCATCGATCTCTTGCGCAGGAAAATTGACGATTCACTTGATCTTCCCATTCCAGCCAGCGATTTCATCGACCTTGTTGAACTATGTGTTGGCTTTACGTGTTTCTCTTTCGAAAATCACCTCTTTCAGCAGACTTTTGGACTACCCATGGGTTCGCCACTCAGTGCGGTCCTGGCGAACCTATACATGGAACATCTAGAAGCCGAACGTTTCTCCACCATTATTACTTCGTCTGTCACCTGGCTCCGTTATGTTGACGACATTCTCCTCATAACTCCTAAACGCCTCAACGTTCAAGCTCTCCAAGACAAGCTCAACCAAGTCGAGCCTTCAATCCAGTTCACACTTGAAGAAGAAGTCGACAACACTCTTCCTTTCCTTGATGTTCTGCTCTGCAAAGCTGACCACGAACTTCGTTTTAAAGTCTATCGAAAACCCACCAACCAAAACGATCTTCTCCACTTCTACTCTCACCACGACACCAAAAGTAAACGTGGTGTAATTATAGGTTTCTTCCTGCGTGCACTCAGAATCTGCAGCAATGAGTTTCTTGAAGAAGAATGCACGATAATTGAACAAGTATTTTCTAAACTCCACTATCCTCGTCACTTCATCAGAGACTGCAGACGACGGGTATTAAACATCTTCAACACACCCAGAGAAGACACTGCCGAGAAGAGGTACATAGTCCTCCCCACCAACTCCATTGCCAAACACGTTTCCAACATCTTTTCCAATACCTCATTCCAAGTATCTATCTCCACAACCATGACCATCAAGGACATTACCAGTGATAGACAGGACAAGCTTCCACCCTCTGCAGGGGTATACATAATCCCTTGTAATGACTGCAACAAATTATACGTGGGCGAAACATCAAGGGACCTCCAAACACGTATTTCAGAACACCAGTACGCAAGCAGGTCTGACGATACAAGGAATGCCTGTGTACAACACCGTAATTCACACAACCACTTGATAAACTACAGAAACTCGAGACTTATAGCCACAGAAGACAACACTCCATACAGAAGAATCCTGCAATCATCACTTATTTCTATATCCGACAACTTCAACCAGAATAGTGGCTTCTATAACATAGCTGAACCACTTGCCAAGAAACTTCTTCATCGCTATCCCACATAAGAACACAGGAATGGAAGAACACTGTAGAAGGTCTGCTCACAAACTTATCCAACCTCCTTTCCAAGCTACCCAAGACTTTAGACTCTATAACCCCACTCGGTACATCATCAGATGCAGCATTCTCCACCTGACCTCAGCATTCTGAACCTGACTATAAATACTCGCGTACCTTCCACCCCAGGTAGATCTGTTTGTGACTTGAAAAAGCCCACTGTGTGGGCGAAACGTAGTCAATAAAGGATCACATTATACTGCATATGTGTTTATATTTCCATTGTGTCGGTATTTTATACCATTTATTTCCATCAATACAGAGATGTTATAGACAGTGGAAGATGGAGACAGTGGAAGATGGAGACAGTGGAAGATGGAGACAGTGAAAGATGGAGACAATGAAAGTTGGAGACAGTGAAAGTTGGAGACAGTGAAAGTTGGATACAGTGAAAGTTGGAGACAGTTGAAGATGGAGATAGTGGAAGATGGAGACAGTGAAAGTTGGAGACAGTGAAAGTTGGAGACAGTGAAAGATGGAGACAGTTGAAGATGGAGACAGTGAAAGTTGGAGACAGTGGAAGATGAAGACAGTGGAAGATGAAGACAGAGGAAGATGGAGACAGTGAAAGTTGGAGACAGTGGAAGTTGGAGACAGTGAAAGTTGGAGACAGTGGAAGATGGAGACAGTGAAAGATGGAGACAGTGGAAGATGGAGACAGTGAAAGTTGGAGAGAGTAAAAGATGGTGACAGTGAAAGATGGAGACAGTGGAAGATGGAGACAGAGAAAGTTGGAGAGAGTAAAAGATGGTGACAGTGGAAGATGGAGACAGTGGAAGATGGAGACAGTGGAAGATGGAGACAGTGAAAGTTGGAGACAGTGGAAGATGGAGACAGTGAAAGATGGAGACAGTGGAAGATGGAGACAGTGAAAGATGGAGACAGTGAAAGATGGAGACAGTGGAAGATGGAGACAGTGGAAGATGGAGACAGTGGAAGATGGAGACAGTGAAAGATGGAGACAGTGGAAGATGGAGACAGAGAAAGTTGGAGAGAGTAAAAGATGGAGACAGTGGAAGATGGAGACAGTGGAAGATGGAGACAGTGAAAGTTGGAGAGAGTAAAAGATGGAGACAGTGGAAGATGGAGACAGTGGAAGATGGAGACAGTGAAAGTTGGAGACAGTGGAAGATGGAGACAGTGGAAGATGGAGACAGTGGAAGATGGAGACAGTGAAAGTTGGAGACAGTGGAAGATGGAGACAGTGGAAGATGGAGACAGTGGAAGATGGAGACAGTGGAAGATGGAGACAGTGGAAGATGGAGACAGTGAAAGTTGGAGAGAGTAAAAGATGGAGACAGTGGAAGATGGAGACAGTGGAAGATGGAGACAGTGAAAGTTGGAGACAGTGGAAGATGGAGACAGTGGAAGATGGAGACAGTGGAAGATGGAGACAGTGAAAGTTGGAGACAGTGGAAGATGGAGACAGTGGAAGATGGAGACAGTGGAAGATGGAGACAGTGAAAGTTGGAGACAGTGGAAGATGGAGACAGTGGAAGATGGAGACAGTGAAAGATGGAGACAGTGAAAGTTGGAGACAGTGGAAGATGGAGACAGTGGAAGATGGAGACAGTGGAAGATGGAGACAGTGAAAGTTGGAGACAGTGGAAGATGGTGACAGTGAAAGATGGAGACAGTGAAAGTTGGAGACAGTGGAAGATGGAGACAGTGGAAGATGGAGACAGTGGAAGATGGAGACAGTGAAAGATGGAGACAGTGAAAGTTGGAGACAGTGGAAGATGGAGACAGTGGAAGATGGAGACAGTGGAAGATGGAGACAGTGAAAGATGGAGACAGTGAAAGTTGGAGACAGTGGAAGATGGAGACAGTGGAAGATGGAGACAGTGGAAGATGGAGACAGTGAAAGATGGAGACAGTGAAAGTTGGAGACAGTGGAAGATGGAGACAGTGGAAGATGGAGACAGTGGAAGATGGAGACAGTGAAAGATGGAGACAGTGAAAGTTGGAGACAGTGAAAGTTGGAGACAGTGGAAGATGGAGACAGTGGAAGATGGAGACAGTGAAAGATGGAGACAGTGGAAGATGGAGACAGTGAAAGTTGGAGAGAGTAAAAGATGGAGACAGTGGAAGATGGAGACAGTGGAAGATGGAGACAGTGAAAGATGGAGACAGTGAAAGTTGGAGACAGTGGAAGATGGAGACAGTGAAAGATGGAGACAGTGAAAGATGGAGACAGTGAAAGATGGAGACAGTGGAAGATGGAGACAGTGAAAGATGGAGACAGTGGAAGATGGAGACAGTGAAAGATGGTGACAGTGAAAGATGGAGACAGTGGAAGATGGAGACAGTGAAAGTTGGAGACAGTGGAAGATGGTGACAGTGAAAGATGGAGACAGTGGAAGATGGAGACAGTGGAAGATGGTGACAGTGAAAGATGGAGACAGTGGAAGATGGAGACAGTGGAAGATGGTGACAGTGAAAGATGGAGACAGTGAAAGATGGAGACAGTGGAAGATGGAGACAGTGAAAGTTGGAGACAGTGGAAGATGGTGACAGTGAAAGATGGAGACAGTGGAAGATGGTGACAGTGAAAGATGGAGACAGTGGAAGATGGAGACAGCGAAAGACGGAGACAGCGAAAGACGGAGACAGTGAAAGACGGAGACAGTGAAAGACGGACAGTGAAAGACGGAAAAATAATTCCCTGAGCCTTGATAAAAGCCTCAACGTAATTCAAGTGTTAGTTAGCGGTGGTTGTGTTGCGCATACCACACACATCTCAGGACATGGACAACACTGTCGTGGCAACAACGGAGATAATACTGCAATGTTTGTTGAAAACTCGTCTAGTAACGCTACTAGTACGAATGAGGGGAAGGAGAAGTATAAGGGGAAGGAGAAGTATGAGGGGAAAGAACATACAGGTGCAGGGAAGGGGAGAGAGACGGGGGAAGGGGGAGTATGAAGGTGGAGATGGGAGAAATAAGAGGGAAAAAATGGGTAGAAAGGGATGGGGAGGGAAGGAAGAGAGGAATGGGAGGGAGAAAAGGAAGAAGAGAGAGAGATGAAATATAAACACACATGCAGTTTAATGTGATCCTTTATTGACAATGTTTCGCCCACACAGTGGGCTTTTTCAAGTCACAAACAGATCTACCTGGGGTGGAAGGTACGCGAGTATTTATAGTCAAGTTCAGAATGTTGAGGTCAGGTGGAGAATGCTGCATCTGATGATCTACCGGGTGGGGTTATAGAGTCTAGAATCTTGGGTAGCTTGGAAGGGAGATTGGATAAGTGTGTGAGCAGACCTTCTACAGTGTTCTTCCAGACTCTATACCCCACTCGGTAGATCATCAGATGCAGCATTCTCCACCTGACCTCAACATTCTGAACCTGACTATAAATACTCGCGTACCTTCCACCCCAGGTAGATCTGTTTGTGACTTGAAAAAGCCCACTGTGTGGGCGAAACGTTGTCAATAAAGGATCACATTAAACTGTATATGTGTTTATATTTCCATTGTGTCGGTATTTTATATCATTCATTTCCAGAGAGAGAGGAGAGGAAGACTAGAGTATAAATGAAGAACTGAGGAAGGGAAGAGCAGGAGAAAGGGAAAAATGATTAAAAGGGAGATGAACAGTTAGAGTTGAAGGAAAAGCGGAGAGAGAGAGAGAGAGAGAGAGAGAGAGAGAGAGAGAGAGAGAGAGAGAGAGAGAGAGAGAGAGAGAGAGAGAGAGAGAGAGAGAGAGAGAGAGAGAGAGAGAGAATGTTCCCAGGAGCTCTTGTTCCCTAGCTACGGAAGCGCATTCTGTTAAGGATCACTCTTCACCCACTCTTGTCTTCTGCTTATCCTTAGAATTGTCTTTAAAAGAAATGCTGCTTAGATCTGGACAAAACTGTTCATGTGTACCATCTTGGTGTGTGTTCATATGAGCTAGTTCATGTGTACCATCTTGGTGTGTGTTCATATGAGCTAGTTCATGTGTACCATCTTGGTGTGTGTTCATATGAGCTAGTTCATGTGTACCATCTTGGTGTGTGTTCATCTGAACTAGTTCATGTGTACCATCCTGGTGTGTGTTCATATGAACTAGTTCATGCTCCATCTAGGTGTGTGTTCATCTGAACTAGTTCATGTGTAACATCCTGGTGTGTGTTCATATAAAGTAGTTCATGTGTATCATCAAGGTGTGTGTTCATCTGAACTAGTTCATGTGTAACATCCTGGTGTGTGTTCATATGAACTAGTTCATGTGTATCATCCTGGTGTGTGTTCATCTGAACTAGTTCATGTGTACCATCCTGGTGTGTGTTCATATGAACTAGTTCATGTGTACCATCCTGGTGTGTGTTCATCTGAACTAGTTCATGTGTACCATCCTAGTGTGTTCATATGAACTAGTTCAAGTGTACCATCCTGGTGTGTGTTCATCTGAACTAGTTCATGTGTATCATCCTGGTGTGTGTTCATCTGAACTAGTTCATGTGTATCACCCTGGTGTGTGTTCATATGAACTAGTTCATGTGTACCATCCTGGTGTGTGTTCATCTGAACTAGTTCATGTGTACCATCCTGGTGTGTGTTCATATGAACTAGTTCATGTGTACCATCCTGGTGTGTGTTCATCTGAACTAGTTCATGTGTATCATCCTGGTGTGTGTTCACCTGAACTAGTTCATGTGTACCATCCTGGTGTGTGTTCATACGAACTAGTTCACGTGTACCATCCTGGTGTGTGTTCAGATGAACTAGTTCATGTGTATCATCCTGGTGTGTGTTCATCTGAACTAGTTCATGTGTACCATCCTGGTGTGTGTTCATACGAACTAGTTCACGTGTACCATCCTGGTGTGTGTTCATCTGAACTAGCTCATGTGTACCACCCTGGTGTGTGTTCATCTGAACTAGTTCATGTGTACCATCCTGGTGCTTGTTCAGATGAACTAGTTCATGTGTACCATCCTGGTTTGTGTTCATCTGAACTAGTTCATGTGTACCATCCTGGTGCGTGTTCAGATTAACTAGCTCATGTGTACCACCCTGGTGTGTGTTCATCTGAACTAGTTCATGTGTACCATCCTGGTGCGTGTTCAGATGAACTAGTTCATGTGTACCATCATGGTGTGCGTTCATCTGAACTAGCTCATGTGTACCAGCCTGGTGAGTGTTCATCTGAACTAGCTCATGTGTTCCATCCTGGTGTGTGTTCATCTGAACTAGTTCATGTGTTCCATCCTGGTGTGTGTTCATCTGAACTAGTTCAAGGTACGCAAGAAATCCATAAGGAGAAAATATATCATGAGAGGAAGAGTATGGTAGATATCGGCCTTTAATTAAGGCACTGTTTAATAGACGGTTTGGTGGCTATCTGCTGACTGTTAGAATTCTGTTGGCAGTGTGCACACCATCTGCTGGCTGCTGACATCGCTGATTGCTAGCAGTTTCCTGGCAGTCTAGTGATTATTAAAAATGTGTTTTCAGTTTACACGCAGTTTGGTGGCTGTTGACAGTCTGAATAGCAGACAGCTCACTGAAGCTTTATAGGCTGTCCACTAGCGGCCTGCTGTCAGCAGTCTGCTGACAGTCTGTTGAAGTAGGCAAACCTGTAGGCCGAGACAAAGGATACTTTCAAATTTCACTCTTATTGTCGATGTGTCATTAGTTTGTGCTCCAACCAAATATTTATTGCACGTTTGTGCTCAATAATTTAAGTTTAAAATAAAGAATTGCCGAGTAGTACCATTGTTGAAGCTGTGTACATGTTCTTATCTTTCATTACTCCCACATACGGCATATACCATATTCTGGTGAATGCTTTTACAAATGAAATTCATAATATATATATATATATATATATATATATATATATATATATATATATATATATATATTGTATTGGATTGTATGCAAGACAAGCCCCGGGGGGTGGAAATCTTTAGCTCAAGTACTTTCACACTTCTCAGTGCGTCATCAGGAGCTATGCAATATTGCAAGAGAGCTACTAAAGCAGGGAGAGAATTCTCAGAGTATGTAGTGCAGATGTGTCACCAACCACGGCTACCCTTAGATTGGTCTGTTCCAACCCCATCCTATCCCCAACCCCTAGGAGGGTTTCTGAGATGTCAAGTATGAAATTATAAAGCATAATAGCCAACCCCAAGCTTTTCCTAGTCGCTGATAAGAGGTCACATGGCTTGAGAAATGCGTGTCTCGTTGGATACTATACACATTGATTGCTAATATTCTGTGTAACCTTTTTAAATATTACTGGTTTCTTCGGCAACCTATTAAATGCGGTTTCTAACTCGTTCAACGCATAACATCCCAGATAAATTGCATGTTTTCCTGTATGATGTTGTAAGGTATTGTTCACGAGCAGCATATGTGAAGACTGAAAGGGATAACTCAAAATAAGGTCAGATAACGTGACTTATTCCCATTATGGATCCTTATCGAGAAAAATATTATATTTCTTAGTCTCCAACTAAACATTTCAAAATAGATGTACGGTGGACCCCCGCAAATTCGCGTTTCCGAATTCGCGGCTTCAGTAATTCGCGGAATTTTCCTTAGATCATAACTAATAATTGTTCGCGAAAATCCCCACAAATTTGCGGATTTTGTTTCGTGGCAATAATTTTTTATGCGTTTTAACGCAAAATATTAAGAAAAATATAATTTAATAATTTTGTAACATAAAGATTACAAGTACGTCTTGCTACTTCTACTTACACTTAGGTCACACTGCACATACATGTATATGTTTATTTATACACACTCATCTTAGTTTTCTCTGATTTTATCTTAATAGTTCTTGGTCTTATTACTTTTCCTTTTATATCCATGGGGAGGTGGAATAAAAATCTTTCCTCCGTAAGCCATGCGTGTTGTAAAAGTCAACTAAAATGCCGGGAACAATGGGCTAGTAACCCCTTTTCCTGTAATAATTACTAAAAAGAATAAGAAGAAAATTGTCAATGTGGGAAGTCTGAATGTGCGTGGATGTTGTGCAGATGATAAGAAAGAGATGATTTTGGATGTTATGAATGAGAAGAAGCTGGATGTCCTGGCTTTAAGTGAAACAGAGCTGAAGGGGGTGGGAGGGTTTCAGTGGAGAGGAATAAATGGGATTAGTTCGGAGGTTTCAAATAGAGTTAGAGCTAAAGAAGGAGTAGCAATAATGTTGAAGGATAAGCTATGGCAGGAAAAGAGGGATTATAAATGTATTAATTCAAGGATTATGTGGAGTAAAATGAAGGTTGGATGTAAAAAGTGGGTTATAGTAAGCGTATATGCATCTGGAGAAGAGAAAAGTGTAGATGAGAGATAGAGATTTTGGGAAATGTTGAGTGAATGCGTGGGGAGTTTTGAACCAAGTGTGAGAGTAATGGTGGTTGGGGATTTCAATGCTAAAGTGGGTAAAAATGTTGTGGAGGGAGTAGTAGGTAAATTTGGGGTGCCAGGGGTAAATGAAAATGGGGAGCCTTTAATTAAGCTATGCGCAGAAAGAGGTTTGGTAATAAGTAATACATATTTTATGAAGAAGAGGATAAATAAATATACAAGGTATGATATAGCACGTAATGAAAGTAGTTTGTTAGATTATGTATTGGTGGATAAAAGGTTGATGGGTAGGCTCCAGGATGTACACGTTTATAGAGGGGCAACTGATATATCGGATCATTATTTAGTTGTAGGTACAGTTAGAGTAAGAGGTAGATGGAAAAAGAGGAAAATGGCAACAACAAGCAAGAGGGAGGTGAAAGTGTATAAACTAAGGGAGGAGGAAGTTCGGGTGAGATATAAGAAACTATTGGCAGAAAGGTGGGCTGGTGCAAGTATGAGTAGTGGGGGGGGGGGGGGTTGAAGAGGGTTGGAATAATTTAAAAAATGCAGTATTAGAATGTGGGGCAGAAGTTTGTGGTTATAGGAGGGTGGGGGCAGGTGGAAAGAGGGAGGATTGGTGGAATGATGAAGTAAAGGGTGTGATAAAAGAGAAAAAGTTAGCTTATGAGAGGTTTTTACAAAGCAGAAGTGTTATAAGAAGAGAAGAGTATATGGAGAGTAAAAGAAAGGCGAAGAGAGTGGTGGGAGAGTGTAAAAGGAGAGCAGATGATAGAGTGGGAGAGGCACTGTCAAGAAATTTTAATGAAAATAAGAAAAAAATTTGGAGTTAAACAAGTTAAAAAAGCCTAGAGAAAGAATGGATTTGTCAGTTAAAAACAGAGTAGGGAAGTTAGTAGATGGGGAGATGGAGGTTTTGGGTAGATGGCGAGAATATTTTGAAGAACTTTTAAATGTCGACGAAGAAAGGGAAGCGATAATTTCCTCACTGGCAAGGGAGGTTTAACATCTTTTAGGAGTGAAGAAGAACAGGATGTGAGTGTTGGGGAGGTACGTGAGGCATTACGTAGAATGAAAGAGGGTAAAGCAGCTGGAACTGACGGGATCATGACAGAAATGTTAAAAGCACGGGGGCATATAGTGTTGGAGTGGTTGGTAGTTTTGTTTAATAAATTAATGAAAGAGGGGAAGGTACCTAGGGATTGGCAGAGAGCATGTATAGTCCCTTTATATAAAGGGAAGGGGGACAAAAGAGATTGTAAAATTATAGAGGAACAAGTTTGCTGAGTATACCAGGAAAAGTGTACGGTAGGGTTATTATTGAAAGAATTAGAGGTAAGACAGAATGTAGGATTGCGGATGAGCAAGGAGGTTTCAGAGTGGGTAGGGGATGTGTAGATCAAGTGTTTACACTGAAGCATATATGTGAACAATGCTTAGATAAAGGTAGGGAAGTTTTTATTGCATTTATGGATTTAGAAGAGGCATATGATAAGAGTGGATAGGGGAGCAATATGGCAGATGTTGCAAGTATATGGAATAGGTGGTGAGTTACTAAATGCTGTAAAGAGTTTTTATGAGGATAGTGAGGCTCAGGTTAGGGTGTGTAGAAGAGAGGGAGACTACTTCCCGGTAAAAGTAGGTCTTAGACAGGGATGTGTAATGTCACCATGGTTGTTTAATATATTTATAGATGGGGTTGTAAAAGAAGTAAATGCTAGGGTGTTCTGGAGAGGGGTGGGATTAAATTATAAGGAATTAAATACAAAATGGGAATTGGCACAATAGCTTTTTGCTGATGATACTGTGCTTATGGGAGATTGTAAAGAAAAATTGCAAAGGTTAGTGGATGAGTTTGGGAGTGTGTGTAAAGGTAGAAAGATGAAAGTGAACATAGAATAGAGTAAGGTGATGAGGGTATCAAATGATTTAGATAAAGAAAAATTGGATATCAAATTGGGGAGGTGAATGTTTTCAGATACTTGGGAGTTGACGTGTCGGCGGATGGATTTATGAAGGATGAGGTTAATCATAGAATTGATGAGGGAAAATGGTGAGTGGTGCGTTGAGGTATTTGTGGAGACAAAAAACGTTATCTATGGAGGCAAAGAAGGGAATGTATGAAAGTATAGTAGTACCAACACTCTTATATGGGTGTGAAGGTTTGGTTGTGAATGCAGCAGCGAGTAGTCGGAGGCAGTGGAGATGTCCTGTCTAAGGGCAATGTCTGGTGTAAATATTATGCAGAAAATTCGGAGTGTGGAAATTAGGAGAAGGTGTTTAGTTAATAAAAGTATTAGTCAGAGGGCAGAAGAGGGGTTGTTGAGGTGGTTTGGTAATTTAGAGAGAATGGATCAAAGTAGAATGACATGGAGAGCGTATAAATCTGTAGGGGAAGAAAGGCGGGGTAGAGGTCGTCCTCGATAAGGTTGGAAGGGATAAGGGAGGTTTTGTGGGCGAGGGGCTTGGACTTCCAGCAAGTATGCATGAGCGTGTTCGTTAGGAGTGAATGGAGACGAATGTTATTTGGGACCTGACAATCTGTTAGAGTGTGAGCAGGGTAATATTTAGTGAAGGGATTCAGGGAAACCAGTTATTTTTAGATAGCCGGACTTGAGTCCTGGAAATGGGAAGTACAATGCCTGCACTCTAAAGGAGGTGTTCGGGATATTAGCAGTTTGGAGGGATATGTTGTGTATGCT
Source organism: Cherax quadricarinatus (assembly GCF_038502225.1). Lineage (NCBI taxonomy): Eukaryota > Metazoa > Arthropoda > Malacostraca > Decapoda > Parastacidae > Cherax > Cherax quadricarinatus. The sequence goes on from NC_091369.1 coordinate 14,107,300, forward strand.
TCTAAACTGTTGTGTTCTGAGCACCTCTGCAAAAACAGTGATTATGTGTGAGTGAAGTGAAAGTGTTGAATGATGATGAAAGTATTTTCTTTTGGGGAATTTTCTTTCTTTTTGGGTCACCCTGCCTCGGTGGGAGAGGGCCGACTTGTTAAAAAAAAATGAAAAATTAAATTATTACCATATATTTATCGTACGCATACCAAAGAAAATGGGGATGCATGAATTACAGTACATATGGGGGTAACATCGGTATTTTACATTCTCGTACTGCGGGAGACACAGCAGTACAGTACTGTATACGGGTTTATCTTTACATTCTCTTTTTTAAGGGAAGTATGAAATGAAAGTGTTTTGCAGGCATATTTAAGGTTTAAACTATAAAAATAGGCATTTATAGGCATTTTTTTGACCACGTCCGGAATTCGCGGTTTTTCCAAATTCGCCGATGGTCTTGGAACGTAATTCTCGCGAATTTTGGGGGACTATTGTATATACATTTTCAAAAGGTGGTATAGCATTACATAATAAATTATGACATATATACATTTTTCACAAGGTAATTATTATATGCTTTTCTTACATGATACTAGCGTTATATGCACATGGTACGCATACAACTGCAAGATTTACGAAATTAAAATCCCATGAGGAATATATGCTACACATACACATTACATGAACTTAAACAAGAAGTACAAATATAGACTCAGGAGATTTCAATAAAACAACAGAAAATGATCCAACTTTCCTAGATCAAGACTGCATCCTCTAACTCCGTTTCCTCGATTCAAGATCGTCACCAAGTCCTCTACATCACTACGCATTTTTTTCCTCGAGTCAAGACTACATCACACTGATCCCCCTAAAAACATCAGTAAATCAGTAAAAATGTCAGTAAATATAGAAATACCAATATATCCCCTATTTACATTGAAGTCTCCATAAATTTCCATAAATTCCTTCATATTTTCATTCATATCTCCCCCTGACCCCACCCACTCACACATCTCTCTCAGAGACACCTCACAGCAGATTAAGTCTCTAGTCATACAATGAACTCTACAATCCAGGCACTATCACCTCCATTGTTTTATATCTCTGACCGCGGGTTCAAATCCCGCCCGTGGTATGGTTTGTTTGCAATCGTGTCATTACGATTTCGTGAGTCATCTCAAACTGTTGATTCTCTAATTATCCCAGTGTGCATCTGTTATATGATATTAAGAGGGAAGGTACCTGGGATTATTAAAAACTAAAATGGGGCATTATAATATTAGTGAATTAGTTGTGTTGAAGACTAAAATGTATTCTGTAAAAAGTAGATGGTAAGACAAAAGGGGACCTCTATTATTTCATGTCTTTGTTAACATATATTTGCTATAGAAATGTTTTGTCTAAACCTGGTAAGGAGTCATTCAATTGTAAGTCGATCAGTAATGTTAAAGGAAAAGTGCGCAGTGTGTCACTTAAAAAGAGAGGACTGTTAGGGTTTGATGATAATTCTATATTGTAGATACCAGTCACTGGGATATGGACACTCTTATATACCTCCAAACGAAGAAGGGTGAACTAGGCTAGCTATGTATATGATCAAATATCACCATTATATATAAAAATGTATTACTATATTCCTGATAAAGACTGGTGTATATTGTATAAATTGTATTCTTGTATAAAATGAGAAGGTAAAAGTAATTTTAATTTGTGTATTTTTGTACCAATGTTCGATAGTGTATACCTCTAAAGAACCAAGAGTTATAGCTCACCTTTGCTACGTTATACCTTGTTACCCCTTGGGATAGACCCAGGAGCTGTAGCTCGTAAGTGTAAAGTAAAAGGACACAAGTGCAACTAATGTGACATTTATTGTGGCAACGTTTCGCTCTCCAGGAGCTTTATCAAGCCATTACAAACAATACATGGACACAGAGGGTATATAAAGGCTCTGAGTGAGGTGCAATACTAGTGAGGTACCATTTCGATGTTCACTAGTGGTAGTAGTAGTAGTAGTAGCAGCAGTAGTAGTAGTAATAGTAGTAGTAGTAACAAAAATAATACAATATGGAAGAGCAAATAATTCGTACATGAGTAAAAGGATATAAAAGCTATTACTTGGGTAACATAAAAATAGGTTGGACAAATATAGACTGGAAAGAGGCAGGTTTTTTTCGGTGTTCACTCTCTGTGCTATGTGTAGTATAACAGGAGAGACTATGTGATGGCAGGGTTTACTGTTTTCAGGAGGATTCTTGCTGAGACTTCGGAGATGGTGAAGCTGCCGTTGTTTTGTTTAATTGTATTCGAAACAGCGATCAGTGCTGATTCAAGGCACTTGCGTGTGCGGAAATTAGTTTCTTTGATCACTAATTGGGCGTCTCTGAATTTCATGAGATGATTGGTGGAATTTCGGTGTTGTACACAGGCGTTGTTTAAGTTGTCGTTCCTACATGCGTAAATGTGTTCATTGAGGCGGGTGTCGAGGTTTCTTGCTGTTTCACAGCCTCCACAGGGTATAGTGTAAACTCCTGCATTGACTGGTTCGTGGTGCTTGGGTTTTGTCCTGGTTAGATCCTTTATTGAAGTGGTAGAAGCGATGGCGACTCTGGTGTTAGCTTGTGAAAGTACTTTTGAGACGTTTAGTGCAACCTGGCTGTTGGGAAGAATTATAACTTTGTTGGGAGCGGTGTTGATGCGTGGAGAATTGATGATCTGAAGAGCTCTTTTCTTGCAATCTTTGATGAAAAAAGAAGGAAATTGTAACTCAGTGAATGTTTGGTGAATGTAAGTACATTCCTTGTCAAGAAACTCAGGACTACAAATTCGGTATGCTCTTAGGAAAAACCCGATGATGATGCCTCTTTTGGTCTTGGTATCTTGACTGGAATAGAAGTGTGTGAGATCATTTTTATTGGTAGGTTTCCGATAAACTTGAAATCTTAGGTTGTTGTCTACTTTGTGAATGAGGACGTCGAGGAAAGGTAGCTTGTCATTGGACTCTTCTTCTAGTGTAAACTGAATCGCTGGTTCAACTGCGTTGAGCCTTGCCTGAAGATCCCGTACATCAAAACGTTTTGGAGTTATTACGAGGACATCGTCCACGTAACGTAACCAAGTGACGCTTGAAGGGATGATGTTGGCGAAGTGTTCGGACTCTAGGAGTTTACACTATACCCTGTGGAGGCTGTGACAGGATCTACGTAGGTGAAACAGCAAGAAACCTCGACACCCGCCTCAATGAACACATTTACGCATGTAGGAACGACAACTTAAACAACGCCTGTGTACAACACCGAAATTCCACCAATCATCTCATGAAATTCAGAGACGCCCAATTAGTGATCAAAGAAACTAATTTCCGCACACGCAAGTGCCTTGAATCAGCACTGATCGCTGTTTCGAATACAATTACACAAAACAACGGCAGCTTCACCATCTCCGAAGTCTCAGCAAGAATCCTCCTGAAAACAGTAAACCCTGCCATCACATAGTCTCTCCTGTTATACTACACATAGCACAGAGAGTGAACACCGAAAAAAACCTGCCTCTTTCCAGTCTATATTTGTCCAACCTATTTTTATGTTACCCAAGTAATAGCTTTTATATCCTTTTACTCATGTACGAATTATTTGCTCTTCCATATTGTATTATTTTTGTTACTACTACTACTACTACTACTACTACTACTACTACTACTACTACTACTACTACCACTAGTGAACATCGAAATGGTACCTCACTAGTATTGCACCTCACTCAGAGCCTTTATATACCCTCTGTGTCCATGTATTGTTTGTAATGGCTTGATAAAGCTCCTGGAGAGCGAAACGTTGCCACAATAAATGTCACATTAGTTGCACTTGTGTCCTTTTACTTTACATATTGTCGGTAATTCTACCAACTTTATTACAGCTCGTAAGTGGTCTGGAGCCTTAACGAAGGGCTCGAGGGAAATAAGGCACTTTGGGTTTTCTGAGAAACTAGAGAGATGTGTCTTCAGATCCACATAAGTAGTCAGAAACATATGCAATGGGGCCAGGAGCTGTAACATATAACGCTTGTATCTTTGCTAAAATGACGCTTATGTAGATAGAAGATTAGGCTTAGAATAGAGTACTAACAAAAATATTGAGTGTATTGGAGTCTGAAACTCTACGGACATCAGTGATCACATTTCAGTAACTATATAAAAATCGGTATGAAGGAAAATTTACTTCTGCTGATACAGTCTTGATCCGAGGAAATGGAGATCGCATTATAGCGCGAAAGAGGGATCTGCCAGACAGCTCACAGCAAAAGGCCGAAATTTCACCAGAAGAAAAAAAATTCAATTTTTTTTGAGAGGGGTCGAGTCATAGCATCATTAAGGGAGAAAGGGGGGGGGGGATACGCCATAACGTGATACGCCACAGTGGGATGCTACACACTACTTATAGTGCATGTTGAATGGTCGGTATTCAACTCTGATCCATGAAAGGGATGGATAATTCCAGTTCCTTGGATGGAGAGCTTCTCACCAGCATCAGTGGCCATTGACCCTCCTACTTCTAGAAGCAAAATCCTCTCGAATAATACAAAATATTACTACACCATTTCGAGATTTAAAGTAGCAAAATGGTACCTACACACGTCATTAACAATACCAACCTTCTACTAAAATAAACTCAGGCTAAAATTTTAAAACCCGTCATAAAAAGGTTTTTATAGCTATCCCATGGAAATCAATTTTGATAATATAATCTACATAAAATTAATCAGAGGGCGCCTGTATTTTTCAATTGCCTCACAAACCTTCGCCTAGTAACAGTTGCAGGTTTGTGAATAAGTCGTTATGAAGCTATGCGCCATAGCCATGCTAGTTTGTGGTTCACCTGTTAAAAACCTGCGTTTGTGGTCACAGTGGTAGCCCATGCACACCCCCCAATGGTGTAGAGAAATATACCTAGTTGAGTGTGTCTTATTGCAGTCACCTGGCCCAGTGAGTTTTAGGACTGACTCGCCATGGGTTCAAACCCCACTCGTTTCCTAATTTGATAATAAATGTAAGTTTTAAAGGAAGTCACAAAGGACAATAACACTGTGATGTCTGGCATCTCATCCTGCAGTAGTTAAGGATTCATTTTGTTTAAAAAATGAAGCGTTCTAAATAAGCGACTTTTCAGTATTTCTCATTTTTTGAAGACGTATTTAATTTAAAATTCTTTACATTTCCTGTAAGAAAAAATGTTTGATTTTATGTTGTTTAAGAAAGTCCAGGTTTTTGAAGAATCGATAAAACTGACAATGTGGAGATGACGATTGTTCCAAGAATTTAGCCCTTGTTACCATACACAAACGCTAGAAACTTGAAGCTGATTGGATGAGCCGATCTCGAATTACACGTAAAATAAGAATAAGTTTTAGGAAGAAAAAATAAAAAGGAAAATAATAATAATAATAAAATAATGATAATAATAATAGCATTAACAATAATAATAATAATAGCATTACCAAAAATAATAATATAATAATAATAATAATAATAATAATAATAATAATAATAATAATAATAATAATAATAATAATAAGAAGAAGAAGAAGAAGAAGAAGAAGAAGAAGAAGAAGAAGAAGAAGAGGAAAGAGGAGAAGGAGGAGGAGGAGGAGGAGGAGGAGGAGGAGGAAGGGGAGACAAAATAATATTGAGATAAGGAACTTCGTCTATTACAGTCGCTATGTTCTACAAAAGTTTAAGGTTTACTTGAAAAATACTTTAGAAGATGACAGTGATAGCAACAAGGATGGCACTCGACTTACTGCCAGCTGGCCGGCTGGCTCGCTGCTTGTAAGGCAGGCAGGCCGGCTGGCTGGCTGCTTGTAAGGCAGGCAGGCCGGCTGGCTGGCTGCTTGTGAGGCAGGAAGGTCGGCTGGCTGGCTGCTTGTAGGGCAGGCAGGCCGGCTGACTGGCTGCTTGTAAGGCAGGCAGCCCGGCTGACTGGCTGCTTGTAAGGCAGGCAGGCCGGCTGGCTGGCTGCTTGTAAGGCAGGCAGGCCGGCTGGCTGGCTGCTTGTAAGGCAGGAGGCAGGCAGGCTGGCTGGCTGCTTGTTAGGCAGGCAGGCCGGCTGGTCAGCTGCTTGCAAGGCAGGCAGACCGGCTGGCCAGCTGCTTCTAAGGTAGGCAGGCCGGCTGGTCAGCTGCTTGTAAGGCAGGCACGCCGGCTAGCCAGCTGCTTGTAAGGCTGGCTGGCTGCTTATAAGGCAGGCAGTCTGGCTGGCTGGCTGCTTGTAAGGCAGGCTGGCTGGCTGGCTGCTTGTAAGGCAGGCAGGCTGGCCACCTGCTTGTAAGGCTGGCAGGCTGGCTGGCTGGCCGGTGGCTTGTAAAGCAGGCAGGCTGGCTGGCTGGCTGTTTGTAAGGCAGGCTGGCTGGCTGGCTGTTTATAAGGCATGCAGGCTGGCTGGCTGGCCGGCTGCTTGTAAGGCAGGCAGGCTGGCTGGCTGGCTGCTTGTAAGGCAGGCAGGCTGGCTGGCTGGCTGCTTATAAGGCTGGCTGGCTGGTTGCTTATAAGGCAGGCAGGCAGGCTGGCTCGCTGGCTGGCCGGCCGGCTGCTTCTAAGGCAGGCATGCTGGCTGGCTGCTTATAAGGCTGGCTGGCTGGCTGGCTGGCTGCTTATAAGGCAGGCAGGCTGGCTGGCTGCTTATAAGGCAGGCAGGCTGGCTGGCTGGCTGGCTGCTTATAAGGCAGCCTGGCTGGCTGACTGTCTGCTTCTAAGGAAGGCAAGCAGGCAGGTTGGCTGGCTGGCTCTTAGGGAAGTTCGTTGATTGGATGGCTGGCTTTCTGGCCCCAGTAGTTTACAGGGTCCTAGTGGCTTGGAGGGACCATCGCTGCTTTTAGGGGTCCCAGTGGCTTGCAGGACCCCAGGAGCAAGGAACCACTACTGCCTTGACGGTAGCGGCAACTTCTGGCTTAGAGGTAGCGGTAAACACTTTCTTAACGGTAGCGACTACAAATGGCTTAATAGCAGCACCAACCACTGGTTTAACATAGCATCAACCACTGTTTTACCGGCAGCATCAACCACTGGCTTAACAGTGCTGATCATGTTATGCTTACGCAGCCATTAATGGTTGGCTGACACAGGAGTAACTACTGCTATGTGAATAAGATGCAATCCACAACAGTGCTCACAACAGTGCTTACAATAGCGATCGCAACAGTGCCCACACCATTGCTTACAATAGTGATCACAACAGTGTCCACAACAGTGACTACAACAGTGCTAACAACAGTGACCACAACAGTGTTCACAACAGTGACCACAACAGTGTTCACATCAGTGACCACAATGCCAACAACAGTGCTTACAATAATGACCACAACAGTGCTCAAAACAGTACCTACATCACTATTACAGTGTCCACAGTAGTGACCACAACAGTGCCTACAACAATGCCCACAACAGTGCCCACACCAGTGCTCAAAAAAGTCCTTACAGTGCTCACAACAGTACCCATAACAGCGGAATAACTCCATGATGCGTATTTACTGCTAGGTGACGGTTCATAGCTCGAGTCCTGCCTAGAATGGGATTCACAGTAGGGGTCTTATAGTCAAGTGCCTGTGTATTCCTAGTTATACATGTAAAGAAAGTTATGCTCCTTATTTTTGGCCGTACCCTAGGATCGAACCTCGGCGCTATCAGTTGTGTGCCAAAGCCACTCATTACTGAGCTAATGGTGTTACAACTGGTTGGCTGGGTTGCTGGTTAAAAGACTGATCAACTGTCTGCTTGGCTAGCTGTCTAGCTTGCTGGCTTGCTTTCTGGTTGGCTGGCTAGCCGGTTGGTTAATTAAACTTCTCACTAAAGAGCTGGTGGGCTGTCGGACTAACTAATTGCAGGCTGATCGGCTAATAGAGAAAAAGATTGAAAGGGTTGAGAGAGAGAGAGAGAGAGAGAGAGAGAGAGAGAGAGAGAGAGAGAGAGAGAGAGAGAGAGAGAGAGAGAGAGAGAGAGAAAGCGAGCCGGCCGACTACAACTCGAGGCAGGCAAGTCTGTCATGCAGTAGCAGACAGGAGGTCTCATCACCTCGACTCAGAAGATCAGATCTCCGGCAGTAATAAGCAGTAACACCCTCCTCTAATCAGTCCTTGGGGGAGTGTACGCAGCTCTGAGCGTCTGCCTGGTGTAATACACACAAACATAATTCTCGTCTCATCCTCTCTCCATCATCTCCACTCAAGCGATAGGGGTTCGAGGTAATGGTAATGGTGATGCGGCCGCTGACGCCGATTCTGCAAATTGGAAGACCTGGATTCGATTATCTGGGAATGTGGTGCACTAAAGCCTTAAGTCCAATTTGGGAGTAACATTCAGTAGTTTCCTTGTTGTCGTGGAATGACTGAAAATGTTCGTCTAATATAACTCTCATTAATTAAATGAATTATTTAGTTTTATCTCTTAAACACACCGGCCATCTCCCGCCTATGTAATGAGACCCCTGGAAATAAACACTTGGACAGTCATTCATTCAGTCACTGTCCTGCCAGAAGCTCTATAACATCACATTTCAATTAAGACTCTGAACAGCAACATCTCCACCCCTCCTCCAGAGTGCTGGTACTGTTCTTTATACCGAGTTTCTTGAATCTCTTCGTCAATGGTACTGTGATAAATCATTTGCCTCCACTCGTATCTTATTGACCGTCCAAGCCCCTAGCACGCAAAAAACTTCTTTACCCACATTATTTTTTCATTCCTAGGACATATCCCTACCCATGCTTCCTGCCACTCCTATACTATATAAATATATATATACATGTATGTACATTTATATATATGGCCTCAGCGTGGCCATCCAAAGGGGAAATGCTTGCTTCATACTTGGCTCGCGTCCGGCTTCGGAGGAGCTGGAGGAAATTTATGATCTTTAATACATTGTACTATTGTATTCATGTTTGTGTTTTCTGTAAATGTATTCTGTTTATTAATAAATATTCACAGAGAATATAAAATATAGGGAGTGGTAGGGAAAGAAAATATTCAAACAGCTCCGGGTAGAACCTTGAGCTTTCCCTGAGGTACGTTTATTGTCTTCTCTGAGGATGAAGGTTCCCAGTCCAGCTATAGAGGTGTTTTTAATATATATATATATATATATATATATATATATATATATATATATATATATATATATATATATATATATATATATATACAGAAGTACAGTGCCTGCACTCTGAAGGAGGGGTGTTAATGTTGCAGTTTAAAAACTGTAGTGTAAAGCACCCTTCTGGCAAGACAGTGATGGAGTGAATGATGGTGAAAGTTTTTCTTTTTCGGGCCACCCTGCCTTGGTGGGAATCGGCCAGTGTGATAATAAAAAAATAATAAAAATACATATATATATATATATATATATATATATATATATATATATATATATATATATATATATATATATATGTGTGTGTGTGTGTGTGTGTGTGTGTGTGTGTGTGTGTGTGTGTGTGTGTGTGTGTGTGTGTGTGTGTGTGTGTCATGCCGTATAGGTAAAACTGGTCAATTAGCGAGAACTCATTTAATTTTAAGTCCTTTCTAAAATTTTCTCTTATACGTTTAAAGATATACTATTTCATTTATGTTAATGTAAAAATTAATAATTTTGCACTAAAAGTACCTTAGAAAACTTACCTAACGTTATTACAACAAGCGCAATTTAATTTAGTCTAATCGAACTAAATATATTTTAGTTAGGTTTACCATAATTTAATAATAAACAAACACAATGAAATATATTTTTTTCGTTATGTTCAGCATGATTTTTGCGAAATTACTGCATGCACAAATTTTCGCTCTGTCAAATTCTGCCTTATTCGGCAAGACGAGTGTTGCTATTTAAGCCAAAATCGCAAGTTTTACCTATAGTACACACACACACACACACACACACACACACACACACACACACACACACACACACACACAAAGATCATACAAGTTGAGGAACACAGCAGCAGGCCTACAGTTTACTGACCCATACAAGGCAAGTTCTTATCGAATCCACCCATGCACACACACGTATTTATCCAACCTCTTCCCACACCTACCCAACTTTTCCCACACATTCCTACGTACATTCATTAATGATATTGACACTGAGAAGATTGCTAATGATAATCAAGCCTCTTAAATTCCTTTGCTGTGTATTATCGCATCCCATTAATACTTCAGCATCCTTTAAAAGTAATTTTTAACATTCTTTGTACTTATTAACCGAAATATATTATTATTATTATTATTATCCGCAGTTCACATAGAGTATCAATGTTGATATAGCCGACGTTTAGAGTCAGTTGTTTTCCCATCGCAACACTCATTACAAACATTACTTTCTCCAGAACACTATAGCAACTCAATTACTTCCTTACTCACTCCCACAAAACTCACCCACTCACTCACTCCACTCTCCAGGATACCGTGGCGAGTCACCCACTCACTCACCAACTCACTCACACACTATATTTTCCAGGCTACTATCAGAACAAAGGAGGTGGGCAGACTTTCTCTCCATCTCTTTATAATGGAAATCAGGGAATATCTCCGCATTTTTTCCTATTGTCTTTCTTTTACCAACTTTGAAATTGAAGAGGAAAAGATGGAATCTGAGAAGGAAGAAGAGCAGGAGGAAGAATACGAGATATGGAAGAATGAACAACAAAAGATGGAAAGAATAAGAGGAAACATAAAACGAAGAGAATACAGAAGATAATGGAGCAAAAACGAATAAGAGGACATAAAGAAAAAGAGGAGATGCAGATACAAAAGGAAGAGGGTGGAGTTGAAGGCAATATAGAAAGAGGGAAAATTGGATCAGTTACTACATTATATATATATATATATATATATATATATATATATATATATATATATATATATATATATATATATATATATATATATACATATATATATATATATATATATATATATATATATATATAATATATAATATATATATATATATATATATATATATATATATATATATATATATATATATATATATATATATATATATATATATATATATATTTATTGAAGATAATCGGCAAAGATATATGGGTGAAAAAAAAGAGAAGAGGAGTGGAAGAAGGAAAATGCATTGAGAAGATTATGTAGACGAAATAGATTTAGGTTATGCATAAACAAGGTAAACTAAATGGATTTAAAAATAATAATAAACAGCGGAAATTAAACGTCATAGAAGGTTAAATCCCCACTCCTTCCCTTAGTCTAACCCCCGGTCAACTTCCAGTCTCCCCAGTCTCACCCCCCTAACCCCCGGTCAACTTCCAGTCTCCCCAACCTCACCCCCCTAACCCCCGGTCAACTTCCAGTCTCCCCAACCTCACCCCCCTAACCCTTTAGGCCTCACTCTTTAAACCTATCAGCCTCACCCCATAACACCTTCAGCCTAATCCCCTTAACCCTTTCAGCCTCACTCCCTGAACCCATTCAGCCTCACCCCTTAACCCCTTCAGCCTTACCCCTAACCTCTTCAGCCTCAGCCCCTTAATCCCTTCAGCCTCAGCCCCTTAACCTCTTCAGCCTCAGCCCCTTAACCCCTTCAGCCTCACCTCTTAACCCCTTCAGCCTCACCTCTTAACCCCTTCAGCCTCACCTCTTAACCCCTTCAGCCTCACATCCCTCTCCCTCGCCACCTCCACCCCCCACCTCCCTACCTGCCCCCCCGCAGCAGGCTTCAGGCAGAGTTATACCTGTATTTACATATAAAGTAGAGTTAATCAGATCGGTATTAAACTTTTCCCCAGGGTCCACCATGACTAGTCTTACACTTTTATCCCCCGAGGAGCTTAGGAAAAAAATTGCCAATCCCCCTTTTTTTGCAAATTTTCCAGGAGTGGAGATTACTGAGTGATTTTCATCTCACGGATGACTGGGCTCCTTAACTGGCAACCTTTAGTGTACACATTTCCAAGCACTCGGGAAAATGATGGCAACCGGAGAGGATATTTCGGATAGTTTGTCTGCCTCTATGTGTTAATCATAGTATCTGCCGGACTGTCAACTTATACCTAGCTTTTTTTTGGTGTATCTGTTAGTTTATGTCTAGTTTTGTGTGTTTGTCAGTTAGCTTGTAACTGTTTATGCCTAGCTTTTTGTCTCTTATTATATGTCTTGTTTTGTGTGTGTGTGTCTGTCAGTTAGCTTGCAAATGTTTATGACTAACTTTTTGTGTGTCTGTTAGTTTATGTCTTGTGCTCTGAGTGTCTGTCAGCTTGTCACTAAACTCCCAATTAATGTCTTGTTCTGTGTATCTCTCAGGAGGTTTTTCACTGTTCTCTCTGAATTCATCTTGAAATATGTCTGTCAGTTACTCTCTCTTTAGAGATCTACCAATTTCTCCCATTCACTTACATGGTCTGTCATAAGAACGGAACTCTGCAGTAGGCCTACTGGCCCATGCTAGACAAATTCAACTCTCACCCAATTATCTTCACTCATATTTCAGATGAAAAAAAATCCCATGGCACTACAGTGGACCCCCGGTTAACGATATTTTTTCACTCCAGAAGTATATTCAGGTGCCAGTACTGACCGAATTTGTTCCCATAAGGAATATTGTGAAGTAGATTAGTCCATTTCAGACCCCCAAACATACACGTACAAACGCACTTACATAAATACACTTACATAATTGGTCGCATTCGGAGGTGATCGTTATGCGGGGGTCCACTGTATTTAACAGTTTGTTCCACTGATTAATAATAATAATAATAATCATATTGTTATTAATATCAGCATTATTATTATTATTATTATTATTATTATTATTATTATTATTATTCCTTTGTCTTTATTCGTTTTAGTCTATTTCGAACTTTCACTTTTATTACCCCGCATTGGTTTAGCGCTTATTTTTAATATTTGGTAATATATCTGCTTTTACTTCTTTCTATCTTCCATTCACCTACCTCCTCTTCCTTCTGTATTTTCACCTACTTATTCCTCTTGTTCTGTTGCTTCTCTTTGTCTTATTTACCCTTCACTCATTTCTCTATGTTTGGGTACGAGAGCGAGACGAAGTCAAAGACAGAGGAAAGAAGGGAAAAGATAGAGGGGAAATAAGAGTGATTGGAAGGAAAGGTAAGGGAGAAGGTTAAGGAAGAAGGAAAGGAGAGGTGAGAGAAGAAGAAATGGAAGATGAAGAGGGAAATAGAGAGAGGGAGTTAAAAAGTGGGAGGGGAGAGGGGAGGGAAAAAAAGAAAGTGAAAGAAGAAAATTGGGAAGGGGAAGAGAGAGGGGGAGAAGCAAGAGAAGAGGAAAGGATGAAACGGAGGAGGGAAGAGACATGAAGGAGATTACTGGGAAAGATATGACTGAAGGTAAAAATTGTGTGATGAATCTAGGAATAAGATGAGAATGAGTAAGAGGTTGAGGAAGAGATAATGAATCAATAAGACGAGAATAATAATGAAGAAAGATGAGAAGAATGACTAGTAGAACACACCCTGACACACACACACACACACACACACACACACGTACACACACACGATAGCGATCAGTGAAGAGGCAGGGCCAGGAGCTATGTATCGACCCCTGTAACCACAAATAGGTGAGTACACACACACACACACACACACACAGTCACACACTCACATACACTTACACACTCACATATACTCACACACATACACACACACACACACACACACACACACACACACATACACACACACACACACACACACACACACGTACACACACACGATAGCGATCAGTGAAGAGGCAGGGCCAGGAGCTATGTATCGACCCCTGCAACCACAAATAGGTGAGTACACACACACACACACACACACACACACACACACACACACACACTCACACACACACACGCACACACACACACGTACACACACATACACCTGAGCAAGCATGTAAGAAAACTAGAAAAGATTCAAAGGATTGCAACAATACAAGTCCCAGAATTCAGGAACTTGACGATTTTAGGAGAGAGATTAGGGGAAAATAGGATTATGACGTGCAAGATACTCAGAGGCTTTGACAGAGAAGACATAGACAAACATTTTGAAGTGTGAGTCATAGAGGTGAGATGACTAAGCTGAAAACTCAAGATACAAATGAGCCTCAGGGATGCTAGGAAATAATTTTTCAGACTCAGAGTGGTAAACAGAGTGAGATAAATGACGAAGAGGTGAAAGAAAACTCGATACACAGTTTCATGAATAGGTATGATAGTGTCCACGAAGCATGGAACCAAAAATACTGGCGAGTGTGATTGAAGAGGCTGACCCAGGGGTGGAGAGTCGACCTCTCTCTTGCAAAACTCGGTAAGTTCACTCACATATCATACCGAGCACATCTGAAGAGCACATCAACCAAATGACCACTGCAGCATGTGGGATGCTGACAACCCTAAGAACAGCGTTTCGACATCTAAGTAAGGAGTCATTCATGACACTGTACGCCTTGTACATCGGGCATAAACTTGAGTATGCAGCACCAGTATGGAACCAACACCTGTGAAGCACGTCAAGAAATTAGAGAAAGTGCAAAATTTTGCAACAAGACTAATTACTAGAGGACAGGAGAGATAGGGAAAACAAAGTAATCGTTTATGCAATACTGGAAGAATTGACAAGGTGGACAGTGGCAGAATATTACAGAGATGGGATCCAGGAACGAGGAAACATAGGAAATTAAAAACTCAGATGTTAGGAAGATTTCTTTAGCCTTAGGGTTGTCAGGAAGTGGAACAATCTGGAGAGTGAAGTAGTGAAAGTAGGATCCATACATAGTTTTAAGCAGAGGTACCATAACGCTCTTGGAGCGGAAAGAGGCGAGGCCTAGTAGCGACAGTGAAGAGGCGGGGCCAGGAGCTATGAATCGACAGCTGCAACCACAAATAGGTGAGTACATAAAGACGAGCTCGCACACACACACGTGCACACACACACACGTGCACACACACACACACACGTGCACACACACACACACACACACACACGTACGTGCACACACACACACGTGCACACACACACACGTGCACACACACACACACACACACACACACACACACACACACTTTTGAAACATAAGATCCATGCCTCATTTTTTAAGAAAACTCTGCCGTAAATAAAAATTCCCCGGATATTTTTCTTCGCTAGCAGAGCCGACACTGATATCAAAGATGGAGAGCAGCTTCACTTTTTCCATCACTCTAATTACCATCTTCATTTTTCCAGCTTTCCCATATGCTTTTTTTTGTACCTCTTGGGTGGTAATAAGTGTGAGAGGCTGAAAAACACACATTTATCAGTCTTTATTAATGTCACGTATTATTATTATGATTATTATTTTCATTGAGGTTCTAAACTCGTATGGGTTATATATAGCGTCTGATCGGTGGTAATTTTTTTCTAAAAAGGGGAAAGTCGCTCTAATTCGTCAGATGAAGCGGTCAGAGGGACCTGACAGATTGAAAAAGCTGCGCTTCAGCGTAATTGGATTATATTAACAGTTAAATCTGTCTTTTTTTTTTTTACACAGGGTTTGACAAGGTTAAGGATCCCTAGCTTTATTGACGAGCTAAGAGCTGTTACCTACATCAGTTTATTTGAAAGCATTTTTAGTATGCATTTGTGAAACATTCAAGTACTAATGGTAATAATCATAACTAAGATTTTTAAAGAGGTGGAACGGTAAGCCAGCGGCAGTCCTCGGTCAGATGACCAAAAGCTCTGGCTGCGGGTCATTATCTGACTACGACCAGCCTCAGGAAACACTGTCCTGTTTCCTGACAAATATTATACCTTATGCACTTGTAGGAGGCTGGGTGCTCTCTTGCACCCCACCAGGGGTGGGTGCTGGTCCCACCTGGGGTGATTGCTGGTCCCACCAGGGGTAGTTTCTTGTCCCACCAAGAGTTGTTGCTGGTCCCACCGTGGAAAACTGTTGGTTCCTCCAAGGATTCCTATTATCTTCTTTCCCCATGGTTTTATATTGGAGAAGTTCTATCCTGAGAGATAGTAATTCCCAAGTGACTAACTCCAGCTATTATGAAGAGAACTCTTTTAAACCCCCGTAGCTAATGAACCCTCGTTGGAATACTTGACGTTATCCTCATTGTCAGACTGAAGTCTCCTAGCACAGGCAGACAGTTTTCAACACCTTGTATGAGTCCCATCCTGCGTGACGGAACTTGCCAGGGAAACATACTGTAGCTTTTCCCACTGTGTAGCTGTCATATTCAGAAAAGTGGTAGCACAATGCTGATGTATCCAAAACAAAATATAAAATAAAAAAATCTACAAGTGTGTGGTTTTGAGTGCAAATTGTTTTTAGGTCGAGTAAATAGTTGTTAAGCAACATTGCATGACACTTTTGTATCAATATGTTCTGCACTTGCAAGTCAAATTTGTAGTTATGAATATCTCTCTATGACAGACTTAGTAGTTTGGAACATCATGCTGTCACAGACTTTGAGGTTACAAATGTCATGCCGCCACTGGGTTCGTGGTCACGAATGTTAGTTTGTCAGAGACTTTGTGGTCACCAATGTCATGCTGTCCCGGGGTTTGTGACCACCTATGTCAGACTGCCAGGGACTTTGTGATCACCAATGTCATGCTGTCAAGGAGGTTTTGGTCACAAATATAATTACCCAGTCGAGTTTCAGCTCTTGGGTTCGCCCCTTTAATACTGAAGAGGCTAACGTGATCCCAATCTTTATTTTACTTCGAAACTATAAGCTGTTTAGACGTCCACTATAAATTTATACATTAATCTCCTTCCTTCTGTTCACTGTGCGTCTGGCATAAACGTCTCTTAGGTTCGTGAGACAAGAGTTTCCATCTCTGGAACCGAGCTGTAACTCAGAGGTACTTTTCTTTCTAGGTATTCTCATTATTTTCTTCATAACAATGCTTGTTCTATTGGTCAAGTAACCCGGTCAGTGCTGCCTGTCTACCCCCTTCCTTGAACATTGGAATTACAATAATTGTATCGCAGGTTCGGTAGTATTCTGTTTTCATCTATTTATTGAAGATCTGGGAAAGAGGTTTGCTTAGTGCTACAGCTCCTTTACCCAGAATCCTTGTTGATGTCTTATCTGAACCCACTGTCTTTGATATGTGCAAAGCCAACAGCAATGCTTTACTCCCTTGCATTCTTTTCACTTCCTTGTATATTTCCTTGCATATATTCAAGTGCATATATGTTATTTATTAAATTACTGATCTTTTTCCACGATGGGCGAGACAATGTCTTGTAGTTGCAGCCATGAATTTGGCCATTAGTGTTTGTTGTTCTCTGTGAGATATCTTTTATTTACAATTATTTCAACATTGAAGTTGCCTACGATTAGTAGTTTGGGTCGAGTTCTGTTTATTTGTGTCTGTTCTTACTTGTCTATTAACCCTTGATGTTGGTTAGAAGCTCTTGATCCAAGGAATTAAATAAATCCCCACTTTTCCTGGATCCCACTGAGTGTTCTACGGGTTTGGGGCTCCCCACTAATGTAAAACTAATAACTGAAATCACAATATTACGACAGATATATTTGCATAATATTCTTGTTAGGGTCACCTACTGTTTGGTGGGGGATCGTGTGTGATTTCTTTTTTCCTGTTTTGGAAATTTACCGACTCATTTGGAATTTTTATCTCTAAATAATTAAAGTGGTTACTAATTAGGGAGATACTCTTATGTTTCTTTTCTTTATCTTTATCTTGTATCCTCATGCGAGTACAAAATAATGTTGTGTCAGAGTCTGTGGTTATCAGTGTCTTGCTGTCTCAGATTTTATGCAGATATCTTTCCTGATAACTAAATGCTACACATGAGTGTGTCAAATTCTATGGAAGCCTTTTAGCTTCAAGTTCAACATAGTAGTAGTAGTAATAATAATAATAATAATAGCAATAATAATAATAATAATAATAATAATAATAATAATAATAATACTTAACTTACACAACAACCCTATTGTATTACTGATTTGCGAGCGATACGAGCTTTTTGGAGAGGCTGGTAGCTCAGTGGAAGTGCATTCGGTTTTCCTGAAGTGTGTTATGTAGACTCTCCTTAAGGGAGTAATAAAGTGTTTCCTGAAATCCATTATAAAGCTTTTCTGAAGTGTGGAACGTTACACAGAATTTACAAAAATAATAAAAAAACAAGAAACAGATGATTGCTGATGTTATGAATGAAAAGAAGTTGGATGTCCTGGCCCTAAGCGAAACAAAGCTGAAGGGGGTAGGGGAGTTTCGGTGGGGGAAATAAATGGGATTAAATCTGGAGTATCTGAGAGAGCTAGAGCTAAGGAAGGGGGTAGCAATTATGTTGAAGGATCAGTTATGGAAGGAGAAAAGAAAATATGAATGTGTAAATTCAAGGATTATGTGGATTAAAGTAAAGGTTGGATGCGAAAAGTGGGTCATAATAAGAGTGTATGCACCTGGAGAAGTGAGGAATGTAGAGGAGAGAGATTTTGGGAGAGGTTAAGTGAATGTATGAGAACCTTTGAACCAAGTGAGAGAGTAATTGTGGTAGGGGACCTGAATGCTGAAGTAGGAGAAACTGTTAGAGAGGGTGTGGTAGGTAAGTTTGGGGTGCCAGGTGTAAATGATAATGGGAGCCCTTTGATTGAACTTTGTATAGAAAGGGGTTTAGTTATAGGTAATACATATTTAAAAAAAAGAGGATAAATAAGTATACAAGATATGATGTAGGGCGAAATGACAGTAGTTTGTTGGATTACGTATTGGTAGATAAAAGACTGTTGAGTAGACTTCAGGATGTACATGTTTATAGAGGGGCCACAGATATATCATCACTTTTTAGTTGTAGCTACACTGAGAGTAAAAGGTAGATGGGATACAAGGAGAATAGAAGCATCAGGGAAGAGAGAGGTGAAGGTTTATAAACTAAAAGAGGAGGCAGTTAGGGTAAGATATAAACAGCTATTGGAGGATAGATGGGCTAATGAGAGCATAGGCAATGGGGTCGAAGAGGTATGGGGGTAGGTTTAAAAATGTAGTGTTAGAGTGTTCAGCAGAAGTTTGTGGTTACAGGAAGGTGGGTGCGGGAGGGAAGAGGAGCGATTGGTGGAATGATGATGTAAAGAGAGTAGTAAGGGAGAAAAAGTTAGCATATGAGAAGTTTTTACAAAGTAGAAGTGATGCAAGGAGGGAAGAGTATATGGAGAAAAAGAGAGAGGTTAAGAGAGTGGTGAAGCAATGTAAAAAGAGAGCAAATGAGAGAGTGGGTGAGATGTTATCAACAAATTTTGTTGAAAATAAAAAAAAGTTTTGGAGTGAGATTAACAAGTTAAGGAAGCCTAAAGAACAAGTGGATTTGTCAGTTAAAAATAGGAAAGGAGAGTTATTAAATGGAGAGTTAGAGGTATTGGGAAGATGGAGGGAATATTTTGAAAAATTGTTAAATGTTGATGAAGATAGGGAAGCTGTGATTTCGTGTATAGGGCAAGGAGGAATAACATCTTGTAGGAGCGAGGAAGAGCCAGTTGAGAGTGTGGGGGAAGCTCGTGAGACAGTAGGTAAAATGAAAGGGGGTAAGGCAGCTGGGATTGATGGGATAAAGATAGAAACGTTAGAAGCAGGTGGGGATATAGTTTTGGAGTGGTTGGTGCTATTATTTAATAAATGTATGGAAGAGGGTAAGGTACCTAGGGATTGGCAGAGAGCATGCAGAGCTCCTCTGTATAAAGGCACAGGGGACAAAAGAGAGTGCAAAAATTATAGGGGGATAAGTCTGTTGAGTATACCTGGTAAAGTGTATGGTAGAGTTATTATTGAAAGAATTAAGATTAAGACGGAGAATAGGATAGCAGATGAACAAGGAGGCTTTAGGAAAGGTAGGGGGTGTGTGAACCAGGTGTTTACAGTGAAACATATAAGTGAACATTATTTATATAAGGCTAAAGAGGTTTTTGTGGCATTTATGGATTTGGAAAAGGCGTATGACAGGATGGATAAGGGAACAATGTGGCTGATGTTGCAGGTGTATGGTATAGGAGGTAGGTTACTGAAAGCAGTGAAGAGTTTTTACGAGGAAAGTGAGGCTCAAGTTAGAGTATGTAGGAAAGAGGGAGATTATTTCTCAGTAAAAGTAGGCCTTAGACAAGGATGTGTGATGTCACCGTGGTTGTTTAATATATTTATAGATGGGGTTGTAAGAGAAGTAAATGCGAGGGTCTTGGCAAGAGGCGTGGAGTTAAAAGATAAAGAATCACACATAAAGTGGGAGTTTTCACAGTTGCTCTTTGCTGATGACACTGTGCTCTTGGGAGATTCTGAAGAGAAGTTGCAGAGGCTGGTGGATGAATTTGGTAGGGTATGTAAAAGAAGAAAATTAAAAGTGAATACACGAAAGAGTAAGGTTATGAGGATAACAAAAAGATTAGGTGATGAAAGATTAGATATCACATTGGAGGGAGAGAGTATGGAGGAGGTGAATGTATTCAGATATTTGGGAGTGGACGTGTCAGCGGATGGGTCTATGAAAGATGAGGTGAATCATAGAATTGATGAGGGGAAAAGGGTGAGCGGTGCACTTAAGAGTCTGTGGAGACAAAGAACTTTGTCCTTGGAGGCAAAGAGGGAATGTATGAGAGTGTAGTTTTACCAAAGCTCTTATATGGGTGTGAAGCATGGATGATGAATGTTGCAGCGAGGAGAAGGCTGGAGGCAGTGGAGATGTCATGTCTGAGGGCAATGTGTGGTGTGAATATAATGCAGAGAATTCGTAGTTTGGAAGTTAGGAGGATGTGCGGGATTGCCAAAACTGTTGTCCAGAGGGCTGAGGAAGGGTTGTTGAGGTGGTTCGGACATGTAGAGAGAATGGAGCGAAACAGAATGACTTCAAGAGTGTATCAGTCTGTAGTGGAAGGAAGGCGGGGTAGGGGTCGGCCTAGGAAAGGTTGGAGGGAGGGGGTAAAGGAGGTTTTGTGTGCGAGGGGCTTGGACTTCCAGCAGGCATGCGTGAGCGTGTTTGATAGGAGTGAATGGAGACAAATGGTCTTTAATACTTGACGTGCTGTTGGAGTGTGAGCAAAGTAACATTTATGAAGGGGTTCAGGGAAACCGGCAGGCCGGACTTGAGTCCTGGAAATGGGAAGTACAGTGCCTGCACTCTGAAGGAGGGGTGTTAATGTTGCAGTTTAAAAACTGTAGTGTAAAGCACCCTTCTGGCAAGACAGTGATGGAGTGAATGATGGTGAAAGTTTTTCTTTTTCGGGCCACCCTGCCATGGTGGGAATCGGCCAGTGTGTTAATAAAAAAAATAAATAATAAAAAAATGTATTTTTGCCCACTACAAACCTCTAAAATATGAATTATTTTTCAAATGAAGATTGCAGTGTGTGTCGAGTGTGCTATGTAAGAGTCATTAGCACACTGTGTACGTGTCAGCTTTGGTAACATGTTTGTATGACAATTATCAATATGTCAGGTATGTGAAATTTCGTAGTGATATATAACCGGCCGATGTGTTAATAATATATAATATATATGTTCCCATATCGGCAATGGGAACGCGACTCGACCCTAAGACCCTCCGTATTGCAGTGGCTCTGCGCCTTGCTGCCCCAATTCACACAGAATATACGTGTATTTGTTGCGAAGCGCAAGCTGACCAATACGGTCTACATGGTCTTAACTGTTCCAAAACCAAGGGCTGGCATGCAAGACACAATGAGGTCAACGACATCATAAAGAGAACCCTTGCTACAGCTGGATGCCCAGCCGAGAGGGAGCCCCGATCAGTAGTTGCCAACAATACCCACAACCCAGCAAACCGCCCTGACGGAATCACCATATATCTTTGGAAGAATGACAAGCTCTTAGCACGGGACTATACCTGTGTGTCCACACTGGCTGACACCTATATCCATCACAGTGTCGGGCGACAGGGAGGAGCTGCTGACCACAGGGAGGAGTACAAGATCAGCAAGTA
Organism: Cherax quadricarinatus; assembly: GCF_038502225.1. Lineage (NCBI taxonomy): Eukaryota > Metazoa > Arthropoda > Malacostraca > Decapoda > Parastacidae > Cherax > Cherax quadricarinatus. Next base: position 14,129,291 of record NC_091369.1, read on the forward strand.
CAGGGACATAAGCCAACAGTATCAATTTGTCCCAGTGGGATCAGAGACCTTGGGATCATGGGGAAAAACGCCAGACGTTTATTTAAAGAATTGGGTTCCAGATTCATCGACACGACCAGGGACCCAAGGGCAGCCACTTTCATGTTCCAGCACCTCAGCGTGGCCATCCAGAGGGAAAATGCTTGCTGTATACTTGACTCGCGTCCGGTTTCGGAGGAGCTGGAGGAAATCCATAATCTTTGACATATTGTACCATTGTATTCATGTTTGTGTTTTCTGTAAATGTATTCTGTCTCTCAATAAATTTTCCCACTGAATATAAAATATAGGGGGTGGTAGGAGAAGAAAATACTCAAAGTACTCCAGTGAGAATCTTGAGTTTTCCCTGAGGTACGTTTATTGTCTTCGCTGAGGATGAGGGTTCCCAGTCCAGTTCTAGAGGTTGTACCTCCCCATATATATATATATATATAAATATATATATATATATATATATATATATATATATATATATATATATATATATATATATATATATGTGTGTGTGTGTGTGTGTGTGTGTGTGTGATGAATGGTTTGAAAAACCGACAAGTTGAAGATTGAGACACTTATGCAGCATATGGGAATCTTTATTCAGGAAACGTTTCGCCACACAGTGGCTTCATCAGTCCAATACAAAGAGGAAGGCGTAAGGAGAGGAGGAGTATGAGGTAATCAGTCCCTCAGCCTGGAGTCGATGTGTTCAGTCCATCAATCTTGTAGAATGTACAGCATAGGGCCGTAGACGTGGCTTATATACTGTAGTGAGGTGAGGTGAAGCAGGCGGAGGCGGGGTCATAGTGGTACCATCCACTAGTCGAAGTAGGTCTTTGTCCAAAGGTTGAACAAGTGTTGAAGAATTCTTTGTAACAAGATCCCATGATGCTGCAGTGTCTGACAGTTGTGAATAAAGAATAAAGATTCCCATATGCTGCATAAGTGTCTCAATCTTCAACATATATTATATATATATATATATATATATATATATATATATATATATATATATATATATATATATATATATATATATAAATATATATATATATAAATATATATATATGTAAATATATATATATATATATATATATATATATATATATATATATATATATATATATATATATATATATATATATATATACACACACACACACACACACACACACACACACAGTGAGCATAGCATCTTAAGAACACAAGCAATCTACAGTGAGTATAACACGATAGCTCTCAAAAAGGTACACTACAGTGAGTATAACATCATAACACTGACACAGACACACTACAAAGTACACCACCGTGAAAACACCTCAGAGTTTAACACACTGAGAACTACCTACACACAACTAGTTTACTAAAGCATAACAGTATAAAACTGAACAGGGTGAAAAGCAGCCTCATTGTATCCTCATCTGAATTGGTTCATATGTGGATACATATTAAACAGATGTATTAATGTATTCATATACATGAGATTTTCCCCCCACTGAATATCAGTCAAATACCATGTTTAGAGCTTAATTTAGGTGCATATCGCCAGAGTACACTCCATGCAAACTATTCCCAATAGATGCGGATGAACAACTAAATATGTAAATATGCTTCATATTAAAACAGTAAATATCGATAATTCGGACGGCTTTGTGATGGCAGACTTGTTTTTGTTGGGGAAAGAGAAAGGCTTCAGGGCTTAAGGGAGAGAGAGAGAGAGAGAGAGAGAGAGAGAGAGAGAGAGAGAGAGAGAGAGAGAGAGAGAGAGAGAGAGAGAGAGAGAGAGAGAGACAGCCAGGAAGCTTACAGCACTTCGCCGTATCTCGCATCTGCTTGACAGCAGAGCGTTGCAAGATTCTGTACGAGGCACAAGTACGCTCACACCTTGAGTATGCTCCACTTTCTTGGTTTTCCTGCCCCCCTCTCATCTGCTTGACAGAGTAGAGAACAGAGCAAGGCGTCTCATCTCTCGTCTGGACCCATCCTGGATAGATCTGTCATTTCAGCAGAGCCTTCAACATAGGAGGGATGTGGGTGGCCTTACTGTTATGTATAAGGCCAATATTGTCAAAGTACCATACTTGGATCCACTTCGAGGACAGCGTGAAGCAAGCTTCTATACCACAAGACGGGCAGAAAGCAGCAACTTCACTCTGGCTGTACCCTTCTCCATAACATCACTTCATCTGAGATCATTTATTCCCAGGATGGAACACATTCGTACAGCATAATGATGTCAACGAGATAAAGTAAGTTGATCAGATAAAAATGCTGGCCCACAGATGGTTCCAACTTCATCCTGTTCCCTACTTGTAATTTTCATAACAATAAAAATAATTTCAAATGAGCTGATGTAGGTAACAGCTCTTAGCTTGTCAATAAAGTTAGGAATCCTTAACCTGTAAATAACTTGTCAATAAAGCTAGGGCTCCTTAACCTAACCTTGTCAAACACTGTGTAAAAGAAAAAAAAAAGGGGGGAGAGAAATTTTCTGTTGGTCTGAGAGTTCTAAATGACTGGTTGGCCAACTGATCATCTTATATCAAGGTTGAGACAATGTTTACCTTAATCTACATCTTCCCTTCTCCTCTCTCCACTTCTACTGTCTGTTGAAGGTTGCTACGAAGGCGCAACCTTCTGTTATTTGACTACTGATTGCTTCCCTCTGCTCACTGACCGACTGCTTCCTCTCCCGACCAACCCAGCTCGACTTCCTCTCCGGATTCATATACGGTGATTCTTTCCAGAGATCTAATTCCACAGAAATGTGCTTCCACTCAGCCACGTGCGACTCAGTACAACTAGTCACCCTTGTCAGAGACAAACTATGGCTCGCTCCTCTATGAATGGAATTTCCTTGACGTGCCTGTGAGATTCTAACTGAGCATCCTAGGCCCAGATATGCCGAGAACATGAGCCGATTTAAAGATATAAACACTACTGAGAGGATATATATAAGGCTGGTAGTGGGAGCGAAAGCAGTTTCATTCAGAGTCACAGAACCACACAAACCCATCCAATGGTTTATCAAAGATACTGAACATTAAAATGGTATAAAATACCGACAGATTGTTAGGTAAGACACATATGCAACAGTTAGGTATCTTTATTTCGAAACGTTTCGCCTACACAGCAGGCTTCTTCAGTCGAGTACAGAAAAGTTGATAGAAGCAGAAGATACTTGAAGACGATGTAATCAGTCCATCACCCTTAAAGTTTTGAGGTGGTCAGTCCCTCAGTCTGGAGAAGAGCATTGTTCCAGACTGAGGGACTGACCACCTGAAAACTTTAAGGGTGATGGACTGATTACATCGTCTTCAAGTATCTTCTGCTTCTATCAACTTTTCTGTACTCGACTGAAGAAGCCTACTGTGTAGGCGAAACGTTTCGAAATAAAGATACCTAACTGTTGCATATGTGTCTTACCATCAAAGATACTACCACAGGGAAGATGGGAATTAAGTTCAAATAAATGGGCAAATAACACTACATCAATTTCAAAACTTTTTCTTCCTCTCTCCCTACATTTGAATATTCATTTCTAGCTTCACTGAATCTCTGATAAGCATCATGATTGACCAGCTTCCTATACTGATTCCATAATTTTTCTTTCATAGCTCTCGGATACCTTCCATTAAACCATTCTTTATTCCCTTTCATATTCAGATTAATTATCATACATATTATTTATAACTGTTCCTTGTAAAATACTTCATTTAATTTCTTTAAAATCCTTTAGCATTATAGAAATTTCTTATATTATAATAGATCCTGTTCATGAATTTATCATCTAAGTCATATTTCACTGCATATGTTATTTCTAATAGACCATAATCACTTTTACTAAGTGTTTTTAAGTAGGTTATGTTGACAATTTCCTCCGCTGTTTGAGTAAACATTAACATTGACGGTGTGTTGCCGCCTCTCCTTCTCGTCGCTTCATTAACATGTTGATGTATAAAAAACATGTCATTAAATTGAGGAATAAATGACGACAGTAAATGACGATGGCAAAGTCACTGAGGAAGAGGACGAATGTTGATGTTTTAAATAAAAGTTTCGGAAAGTTCCCAATATATATTTTCCATGTAGATTTTAACTCCAGACTGACAGCTGAATTACAGGATATTGAAATAACTAAAGAAAATGTAAAGAAATCGTTGCTAGATGATGTTAAGAAAAAATCTGTGTGACCAGACGGTATAACACCTTGGGTCTTAAAAAAAAATTTCAAGCGATTGTAATCAGACTGAATTTTTTTTTAGGAATTCACTAAAGAACGGTAAATTAGAAAGCATATGGAAAATGGCACATAAAATGGGAAGACCATTTACACTCTTGGCCGGATTCATTGACAAGTGTTGTTGAAAAATTATTGGAGAAAAGCCATTAGAGTAAACTGGATTTAACACTGGAGAATAACACCATACTAACAGGTAAACAATTTAGGTTTTGATCTGTACATTCATGTACATAATTTTTTTTTTAAGTTACGACAGTAACTTAAAAAGAAATGAATGGGCAGACTGTATTTACCTCGACTTCAAGAAAACTTTGAATAGAGTTCACAATGAAAGACTAATTTGGAAATTACAAAAATAAATAAATAAATAAGATATTACAAGAGATTAAAGACTCTGAAAGAAAAATGCGAACAGTTATAAAAGGAAAAAAAATGTCTGAAAGGGAAAACGTCACGAGGAGTAACGAAGTTTTCCTAGAACCTGCAACAGGAGTAACGAAGTTTTCCTAGAACCTGCAACAGGAGTAACGAAGTTTTCCTAGAACCTGCAACAGGAGTAACGAAGTTTTCCTAGAACCTGCAACAGGAGTAAAGAAGTTTTCCTAGAACCTGCAACAGGAGTAACGAAGTATTCCTAGAACCTGCAACAGGAGTAACGAAGTTTTCCTAGAACCTGCAACAGGAGTAACGAAGTTTTCCTAGAACCTGCAACAGGAGTAACGAAGTTTTCCTAGAACCTGCAACAGGAGTAACGAAGTAACGAAGCTTTCCTAGAACCTGCAACAGGAGTAACGAAGTTTTCCTAGAACCTGCAACAGGAGTAACGAAGTTTTCCTAGAACCTGCAACAGGAGTAACGAAGTTTTCCTAGAACCTGCAACAGGAGTAACGAAGTTTTCCTAGAACCTGCAACAGGAGTAACGAAGTTTTCCTAGAACCTGCAACAGGAGTAAAGAAGTTTTCCTAGAACCTGCAACAGTAGTAACGAAGTATTCCTAGAACCTGCAACAGGAGTAACGAAGTTTTCCTAGAACCTGCAACAGGAGTAAAGAAGTTTTCCTAGAACCTGCAACAGTAGTAACGAAGTATTCCTAGAACCTGCAACAGGAGTAACGAAGTTTTCCAAGAACCTGCAACAGTAGTAACGAAGTATTCCAAGAACCTGCAACAGGAGTAACAACAGATCACAGTTGCAAATTGAGGAAAAAGTGTAGCGGAAAGAATAATAGAAATTCTTTCTCGCCTCAGCTAGAGAAGTTGACAAGTGGAGCACATTAAAAGAGGAATTTGTAAATGCTGCAACTACGGCAAATTTAGAAAAAAATACAATGACGAAAGTAATGAAGACGAGAGACAACGACAGTAACTCTGCTACAGTGGCTACAAATAGATAATCACACACAAAAACACACACACACACACACCAGTGAAGAGCCGGGGCCAGGAGCTATGAATCGACCACCTGCAACCACAATTAGGTGAGTACACACGTGGCAGGGGCGCCGCGAGTGCACTGAGACACAACACAATAAGTGTCCGGGGAACAAGACTGCTCAATTGCCTCCCAGCATACATAAGAGGGATTACCAGTAGACCCCTGGCTGTCTTTAAGAAGGCACTCGACAGGCACCTATAGTACCTGACCAACCGGGCTGTGGTTCGTACGTCAGCTTGCGTGCGGCCAGCAGTAACAGCCTGGTTAATCAGACCATGACCCACCATGAGGTCTGGTCTCAGACCAGGCCGCGGGGGCTTTGACCACCGAAACCCTCTCCAGGTAAATTCCAGGTATATATATATATATATATATATATATATATATATATATATATATATATATATATATATATATATATATATATATATATATATATATCGTGCCGAACAGGTAAAATTGGTCAATTAGCAAGAACTCATTTAAAATTAAGTCCTTTCTAAAAAAAATTTCTTATACGTTTAAAGATATATTTTTCATTTATGTTCATACAAAAATTAATAATTTTACACCAAAAGAACTTTAGAAAACTTACCTAACCTTATTATAATAAGCGCAATTCAGTTTAGCCTAATCCAAATATATATATTTTAGATAAGTTTACAGTAATTTATCAACAAAAACAATGAAATATATTTTTTTGTTACGTTCAGAATGATTTTTGCGAAATTATTGCATATGCAAATTTTTGCTTGCCTTATTCGGCAAGAAGAGCGTCGCTATTTAAGATCAAAGTTTTACCTATTCGGTATATATATATATATATATATATATATATATATATATATATATATATATATATATATATATATATATATATATATATATATATATATATATATATATATATATGCATATCATATACATTTTTTGAATGAGTAATGATGCATTTCAAAAGGAGAGATGTAATTACCTGGAGTGGTGACGAGTGGCGTGCGGCCACCGTAGAGTTGGTGTGGAGTTCAACGTCATTGTTTGGCGTGAAAAATGAAATTGAATTCAAGCTGATACGTGAGCGTTATTGAGGCGTGTAATGGGGTGAAGGTTTGCGCGCGCGCGCGCGCGTGTGTGTGTGTGTGTGTGTGTGTGTGTGTGTGTGGTCACGTACCTCGTACCTGGTTGACGGGAGGGTAGTTGACGGAAGGATGGTTGACGGGAGGATGGTTGACGGGAGGATCAGCAACGAAAGATCTTTCCTTGCCTTGATAAAGAAGACTGTTCGTGCCTTCGAGCACGTTCATTTTCTGATTTACATTTCATTCTCTGAGTAGAAATGTATAATAATATTCTTATCGTTATCATTGATATACCTTTGAAGAATTTCGAGAGTATGTCTACTATCTGAGCCCGGCCATGGGCCAGGCTAGTCTGGTTCTCGCCTGGCCAACCATGCCGTTGCTGCTGGAGGCCCACTGCCCCACATATCCATCACAGCCTGGTTGATCTGGCACCTGGTGAAGATACTTGTCTAGTTTCCTCTTGAAGGCTTCAACACTTGTTCCAGCAGTGTTTCTGATATCTTCTGGTAAGATGTTGAAAAGTCTGGGACCCCGGATGTTGATACAGTGTTCGCTTATTGTCCCCACCGCACCCCTGCTCCTCACTCGGTTTAATTTACACTCCCTCCCATATCTCTTACTCCAGTATGTTGTTAAGGCAGTGTGCAGATTTGGGACCAAGCCCTCGAGTACCTTCCAGGTATATATTATCATGTACCTCTCTCTCCTCAGCTTCAATGAGTACATGTTCAAGACTTGCAGGCGTTCCCAGTAGTTTAGGTGCTTTACTGGCTCAATGTGAGCCGTAAACGATCTCTGTATTTGTTCCAGCTCCGATATTTCTCCTGCCCTGAACGGGGCCGTCAGCACTGAGCAATATTCTAAGTGAGGGAGCACTAGCGATTTGAAGAGTGCCACCATCGGCATTATTTCCCTTGTTTTGAAAGTTCTCAATACCCACCCAGTCATCTTCCTGGCTGTCGTGATCTTTGTATTGTTATGGTCTTTAAAAGAAAGGTCCGCTGACATAATTATTCCTAGGTCTTTTACGTGTTCCTTACGTTCTATTTGGTGACCCTCTTGAGTTTTGTATATAGTGCTCCTTTTGAGTTCTTCATTCTTTCCATACTTAAGCAGCTGGAACTTATCACCATTGAACGTCATGTAGTTTTCCACTGCCCACTGGAAAACCCTGTTTATGTCTTCCTGTACTTTTTCAGTGTCCTCTACCGTAGTGACTTTCATGCTTATTTTAGTGTCATCTGCAAATGATGATACAAAAGTGTGCCGGGTGTTTTTGTCAATGTCTGCTATGAGGATGAGGAACAGCAGAGGTGCCAGGACAGTGCCTTGGGGCACTGAGCTTTAGACCTCGCTGATGCTGGATCTTGCCCTATTCGCTACTACTTTTTGTGTTCTATGTGTTAGGAAACCGAAAATCCATCTGCCTACCTTCCCCGCAATGCCCATGGCCTTCATTTTGTTCGCTATCACTCCGTGATCGCATTTGTCAAACGCCTTTGCAAAATCTGTGTAAATCACATCTGTGTGTTGGTCGTCTTCCAGTGCCTCCGTAATTCTGTCATAATGGTTCAGCAACTGTGACAGACATGATCGTCCTGCTCTAAAACCATGCTGGTTCGGGTTATGTTGGTTGTGCTGGTCCATGAAATTTGTAACCTGCCGTCTCATCACTCTTTCAAAGATTTTTGTGATGTGAGAATTTAGGGCAACTGGTCTGTAATTTTTAGCTAGTGCTCTACTGCCTCCAGAGAATACTGAGGCCTCGTGCTAGTAGTACTTTGCATTTCTTTATAAATGGAGCATTCCATGAATCTGGTCCATGAATAATAACAATAATAATAATAATAATGTTATTGTTATTAATAACAGTATTATTATTATTATTATTATTATTATTATTACAAAAGAAATACATGCTTTTATCAGCACGCTCGTCAGTGTTTTGTACATAATTTGTTTCTTCCACGATATACTTAAATTCACATTTCTCTACCATTATTACTACTGTTTTCTTTTTGTTTAACCCCCACGGTGTTTCTCACCAGAGTTTCTTTGTGGAGTGGACACGCAGGTGACGGGGAACAGACCGATAATCAGCGCTAATGATCCTTCACGTCAAGATTTTAATGGAACACTCAACTCGCAAGCTGGTAGGGGTCTGTACTCGACTTGTGGCGTGGAAACCTGACGTACTTAACTTGTGATATGGAGAAACTAACGTACTTAACTTGTGATATGGAGAAACTAACGTACTTAACTTGTTTCAAGGAACTAGACATACTAGTAAAGACACATGTGCCGTAACTAAGTATCTTTATTTCGAAACGTTTGTCAACACAGTAGGCTTTTTCAGTCGAATACTGAGGAGGCTGTAGAAGTGTTAAAATGATACCTGTTATACACGTATCTCTCTCGAGAACCAAACCCGAGTGTGCGATATGATTCCAATATTGTAGGTGATTCTGCTGGATAGAACAACAGTTTAGATCGTTTGCGTATGAGCAACGTCAGTGTGAGGAGCTGCGTCATGAACAAAATATCCTTTCCCGACGGAGGACATTGTTAAGTGAACTGGAGTAGGGAGTACGGATGTGAACGTCGGGCTCCTGGGATTTAACATCTGTGATGCTGCTGTTCTCGTGCCAAGGTACAGTGAGGCAGTCCTGAAAATTCTGATTTCTTTATAAACAAAGAAAATGTCTATCTGGCCCAGTCAGCACTGAGTTGCATTAATTCATTCCCAATTCCTGGGAAAAGGTCATCTACAAAGTCCTCAGACCGATACATACGCTAAATGCGTATGTATCGGTACCTACTAAACATCAACAGAAATTTCGAAAATTCCGTCTTAGTTGAGGTGAAATTTCTCATGATTTTTGCATGGCCAAGTCAGCAACCTTCCTATGTTTATGTTTGGCAGCTGAGGTAAACAGTTACTTTAATATATCAGTTTCATTAATTCTTACAGAGGATTGTTGCTAACACTTCTGACGAACTTTAGATATACCTAGAAAATGAAAAAGTACTCGTCAGTCTAGAAGGTGAACGAGTTGGCTAAGACCAGTGAGGTGTGGTACAAGTGACGGTATACATTACTGAACACTTGATGAATAAACTACATGTGCAATGCCTGGGTATCGTCAAGTAGTAGTTAATTCAATTCATTACAGAGGTTATTTGAAGGTGCTGAATCTGGAAACAGTAGAAGACGAGGTAATCAGTCCCTTCGCCTACATGAAAGTGTTCAGTACCATAGTCTCGATAAATCTGAAACATTAGGCAGGTTCGGTAATGTAAGATTCGTCAGGAAACAAAGCAAGTGTTTCCCTGACTTGGGTCTAAGACATGATGACCCACCACTGGAGGTTCAGGTCATTTGACCAAGGCCTTTCGTTGGATTTTCCCTTCAAAAGACAAGATAGTCGCTTAAATAGGAATCAGACGAAGTGCAGGAGTTGAAGTCACCATTACCGTGGATGGATGCAGTAGCACCAGGTGTTCTTAACCCTTCTATCATTACAAACTCTCATTGGATTGCCCAACATGTCCTCATACCCCCATCATCACATTTGCCCATTCCTCTTTCACCAGACTGTGGAAATTATCATCACATGTGCCCATACATCCTCTCATCAGTGTGAAAATTATCATCACATGTGCCCATACCCCCCTTCACCAAACTGTGGAAACCATCATCATAACCAGTATTATTAGGCATCAGTATGACTTCAAAATACAGGGACATCTAGGGCAGAACAACTGAAAAAAATCTGAAAGATGTTATATTTATAAAATATAAAACGACACATAGTTCGGAGATCGAGTCCCATACCACATCATTTGGTCACCATACTATCAAGGGGTATGGATACCCACTGGTTAAGAACTCTTACACTAAGGGAACCAGGTCTAGCTTAAGAGTTGCGCCACAGGTCAGAAAACCGGATATAGGTATCGTCTCTACCAATATTTTATGGTGTTGCTGTGATAGGTAAGCATGGCAGCAACAATGATATGCAATTAATGAGTGTTGAGACACATGTTCATCATTAATGTGTGATGCCTGGACCACTACAGTGTGACGCCTGGACCACTACAGTGTGACGCCTGGACCACTACAGTGTGACACATGAATCTCTAGTGTGTGACTCCTGGACCATTATAGTGTAACGCAAAGACATTTACAGTAGCAGGAAGTTATTCTCGTTAATTATGACAGAATAAGAGCAGGTTGAGCTCTGAGGCAACACACACAAAATACATTTACACATTAATGCTTAATGATGATGATAATAATAATAATAATAATAATAATAATAATAATAATAATAAAGTAGATGGATGGTTCAAAGAACCGACACGTTGTTAAATTAGACACATGTGCAACTCTTGGGTATCTTTATTGAGGAAACGTTTCGTCACACAGTGGCTTCATCAGTCCGTACAAAGAATAAACTTGAAGAATAGGAGGAGAATGGACTGACCACATCGACTCAAGGTTGAGGGACTGATTACCTCATTCTCCTCCAGTTCTTCAAGTTTATCCTTTGTATGGACTGATGAAGCCACTGTGTGGCGAAACGTTTCCTCAATAAAGATACCCAAGAGTTGCACATGTGTCTAATTTAACAATAATGATAATAATAATAATAAAAATAATAAAAATAATAATAATAATAATAATAATAATAATAATAATAATAATAATAATAATAATAAAATCCTCTAATATTTATGCTTAATAAATAATAATAACAATAATTATAATAATAATAATTATAATAATCAAATCCTCTAATATTTGCTTAATAATAATTTCTTCTAATATTTATATTACTACTACCACTACTACTGAATAATAATAATAATAATAATTACATCCTGTAATATTAACTTGAAATTACAAAACAAACATTTTGTCACAAAAAAAAACTATTTGTTATATAAAGTGGATGGCTGAGGCCGGAGTTGTAACGGAACTGCCACTTCTCTCATTATGTTAATCTGCCACTGATTGCCAAACAACTACTGTTACCTGCTGTCAATGCTGCAAAAAGGTTCACACTGCAACACCATATATAAATACACCAGCCTCATGGCGAATTTGATTTTATATGACGGGAAAAGAAAGCGTTTGGATTCACATATAATTTTGAAAAAGTAAAAGATTAATATATATATATATATATATATATATATATATATATATATATATATATATATATATATATATATATATATATATATATGTATATATATATTATTATTATTATTTTTATTATCACACTGGCCGATTCCCACCAAGGCAGGGTGGCCCAAAAAAGAAAAACTTTCACCATCATTCACTCCATCACTGTCTTGCCAGAAGGGTGCTTTACACTACAGTTTTTAAACTGCAACATTAACACCCCTCCTTCAGAGTGCAGGCACTGTACTTCCCATCTCCAGGACTCAAGTCCGGCCTGCCGGTTTCCCTGAATCCCTTCATAAATGTTACTTTGCTCACACTCCAACAGCACGTCAAGTATTAAAAACCATTTGTCTCCATTCACTATCAAACACGCTCACGCATGCCTGCTGGAAGTCCAAGCCCCTCGCACACAAAACCTCCTTTACCCCCTCCCTCCAACCCTTCCTAGGCCGACCCCTACCCCGCCTTCCTTCCACTACAGACTGATACACTCTTGAAGTCATTCTGTTTCGCTCCATTCTCTCTACATGTCCGAACCACCTCAACAACCCTTCCTCAGCCCTCTGGACAACAGTTTTGGTAATCCCGCACCTCCTCCTAACTTCCAAACTACGAATTCTCTGCATTATATTCACACCACACATTGCCCTCAGACATGACATCTCCACTGCCTCCAGCCTTCTCCTCGCTGCAACATTCATCACCCACGCTTCACACCCATATAAGAGCTTTGGTAAAACTATACTCTCATACATTCCCCTCTTTGCCTCCAAGGACAAAGTTCTTTGTCTCCACAGACTCCTAAGTGCACCACTCACTCTTTTTCCCTCATCAATTCTATGATTCACCTCATCTTTCATAGACCCATCCGCTGACACGTCCACTCCCAAATATCTGAATACGTTCACCTCCTCCATACTCTCTCCCTCCAATCTGATATTCAATCTTTCATCATCTAATCTTTTTGTTATCCTCATAACCTTACTCTTTCCTGTATTCACCTTTAATTTTCTTCTTTTGCACACCCTACCAAATTCATCCACCAATCTCTGCAGCTTCTCTTCAGAATCTCCCAAGAGCACAGTGTCATCAGCAAAGAGCAGCTGTGACAACTCCCACTTTGTGTGTGATTCTTTATCTTTTAACTCCACGCCTCTTGCCAAGACCCTCGCATTTACTTCTCTTAAAACCCCATCTATAAATATATTAAACAACCACGGTGACATCACACATCCTTGTCTAAGGCCTACTTTTACTGGGAAAAAATTTCCCTCTTTCCTACATACTCTAACTTGAGCCTCACTATCCTCATAAAAACTCTTCACTGCTTTCAGTAACCTACCTCCTACACCATACACTTGCAACATCTGCCACATTGCCCCCCTATCCACCCTGTCATACGAGTTTTCCAAATCCATAAATGCCACAAAGACCTCTTTAGCCTTATCTAAATACTGTTCACTTATATGTTTCACTGTAAACACCTGGTCCACACACCCCCTACCTTTCCTAAAGCCTCCTTGTTCATCTGCTATCCTATTCTCCGTCTTACTCTTAATTCTTTCAATTATAACTCTACCATACACTTTACCAGGTACACTCAACAGACTTATCCCCCTATAATTTTTGCACTCTCTTTTATCCCCTTTGCCTTTATACAAAGGAACTATGCATGCTCTCTGCCAATCCCTAGGTACCTTACCCTCTTCCATACATTTATTAAATAATTGCACCAACCACTCCAAAACTATATCCCCACCTGCTTTTAACATTTCTATCTTTATCCCATCAATCCCGGCTGCCTTAACCCCTTTCATTTTACCTACTGCCTCACGAACTTCCCCCACACTCACAACTGGCTCTTCCTCACTCCTACAAGATGTTATTCCTCCTTGCCCTATACACGAAATCACAGCTTCCCTATCTTCATCAACATTTAACAATTCCTCAAAATATTCCCTCCATCTTCCCAATACCTCTAACTCTCCATTTAATAACTCTCCTCTCCTATTTTTAACTGACAAATCCATTTGTTCTCTAGGCTTTCTTAACTTGTTAATCTCACTCCAAAACTTTTTCTTATTTTCAACAAAATTTGTTGATAACATCTCACCCACTCTCTCATTTGCTCTCTTTTTACATTGCTTCACCACTCTCTTAACCTCTCTCTTTTTCTCCATATACTCTTCCCTCCTTGCATCACTTCTACTTTGTAAAAACTTCTCATATGCTAACTTTTTCTCCCTTACTACTCTCTTTACATCATCATTCCACCAATCGCTCCTCTTCCCTCCTGCACCCACTTTCCTGTAACCACAAACTTCTGCTGAACACTCTAACACTACATTTTTAAACCTACCCCATACCTCTTCGACCCCATTGCCCATGCTCTCATTAGCCTATCTATCCTCCAATAGCTGTTTATATCTTACCCTAACTGCCTCTTCTTTTAGTTTATAAACCTTCACCTCTCTCTTCCCTGATGCTTCTATTCTCCTTGTATCCCATCTACCTTTTACTCTCAGTGTAGCTACAACTAGAAAGTGATCTGATATATCTGTGGCCCCTCTATAAACATGTACATCCTGAAGTCTACTCAACAGTCTTTTATCTACCAATACATAATCCAACAAACTACTGTCATTTCGCCCTACATCATATCGTGTATACTTATTTATCCTCTTTTTCTTAAAATATGTATTACCTATAACTAAACCCCTTTCTATACAAAGTTCAATCAAAGGGCTCCCATTATCATTTACACCTGGCACCCCAAACTTACCTACCACACCCTCTCTAAAAGTTTCTCCTACTTTAGCATTCAGGTCCCCTACCACAATTACTCTCTCACTTGGTTCAAAGGCTCCTATACATTCACTTAACATCTCCCAAAATCTCTCTCTCTCCTCTGCATTCCTCTCTTCTCCAGGTGCATACACGCTTATTATGACCCACTTCTCGCATCCAACCTTTACTTTAATCCACATAATTCTTGAATTTACACATTCATATTCTCTTTTCTCCTTCCATAACTGATCATTTAACATTACTGCTACCCCTTCCTTTGCTCTCTCTCAGATACTCCAGATTTAATCCCATTTATTTCCCCCCACTGAAACTCTCCTACCCCCTTCAGCTTTGTTTCGCTTAGAGCCAGGACATCCAACTTCTTTTCATTCATAACATCAGCAATCATCTGTTTCTTGTCATCCGCACTACATCCACGCACATTTAAGCATCCCAGTTTTTTAAAGTTTTCTTCTTCTCTTTTTTAGTAAATGTATACAGGAGAAGGGGTTACTAGCCCATTGCTCCCGGCATTTTAGTCGCCTCATACGACACGCATGGCTTACGGAGGAAAGATTCTTTTCCACTTCCCCATGGACAATAGAAGAAATAAAAAAGAACAAGAGCTATTTAGAAAAAGGAGAAAAACCTAGATGTATGTATATATATATATATGCATGTGCGTGTCTGTGAAGTGTGACCAAAGTGTAAGTAGGAGTAGCAAGATATCCCTGTTATCTAGCGTGTTTATGAGACAGAAAAAGAAACCAGCAATCCTACCATCATGCAAAACAGTTACAGGTTTTTGTTTCACAGTCATCTGGCAGGACGGTAGTACTTCCCTGGGTGGTTGCTGTCTACCAACCTACTACCTACAATATATATATATATATATATATATATATATATATATATATATATATATATATATATATATATATATATATATGATGCTCTGTATCTCCTCACAAGGTGCCTTACTATTCCAAGACTCACTTCCTGAGGTGTGCACCCTCTTTTGACAACCCAACACTCGACGAATATGACGCACACCTGAGGTCAACCCTTAAGAAAGCACTGAACTTGTCACTAGAGGATCAGCAATGGGATCAGGCAACCCTCCCAGTGTGACTGGGAGGTATAGGGGTGCGCAAAGCAACGCATGTTGCTTTACCTGCTTTTCTGTCTTCGTGTTTGGCTTCCAGTGCATTAGTCAAGAAGATTGTTCCCGAACGCTTGAGAGACGTGGTAGGAGCTCAAGACCCCAGGTTTACTGAAGCAGCGTTTCGGTGGGACACCCTTACAGATTCCTCCAGTAGACCAGCTCCTCCCAAAGAACACAAAGAGTCCCACTGGGACAAACCGATCATGGAAAAAATCGCCAACACAATGCTCTCCAACGCCTCAGGAAAGGACAAAGCTCGTCTCCTGGCAGTGAATGCACCACACTCAGGAGATTTCCTGTTAGCTGCTCCCAATTCCTCCTTGGGCCCTCGACTAGACCCACAGGCCATTGGGATTGGTGTTGCTCTTCGCCTAGCCGCCCCCATTCTCACCGAACATAGGTGTATTTGCGGCAGGGCGACAGCTGATCAATTCGGACTTCATGGTCTCGTGTGTCACACAGCAGAAGGGAAGTATGCCAGACATGAGGAGGTCAATGACATCATAAAGAGAAGCCTCGCCCCAGCCCGTTGCCCAGCTCAACGGGAACCCCAAGTGCAGAGGTCTGACGGAAGTCAAAAGCGTCCTGATGGAGCCACTATGCTACCTTGGAAGGATGGAAAGCAGATTGCCTGGGACTACACATGTGTTGCCACATTGGCAGACACCTACTTGCCATACTCCGTAGTGGAAGGGGGTGGAGCTGCCAGCCACAGGGAGACCCAGAAGATCCGCAAATATGAAGACCTTCCCCCTTGCTATAACTTCATCCCAATAGGGTCGGAGACCCTTGGAGCATGGGGCAAGTGTGCTCTAAATTTCCTAATAGAGCTGGGTGAAAAGCTCATCATAGAAACCAAGGAACACAGGGCGACCAGCTTCCTCTTTCAGAGACTCAGTGTTGCGATCCAGAGAGGAAATGCCTGCAGCATTCTGGGCACGCGGCCCACTGCCGGGGAGCTGGACGAAGTATTCGAGATGTAGCTCTGAGTTACCTATGTTGTTTTACTTTCCATTGTATTTTTGTGAATGTTTTGTCAATGTAGTTTGTCTTTATATAAAATATATATAAAATATAGGGGGTGGTAGGAGAAAATTCTCAAACAGCTTCAGGGAGAACCTTGAGTTTTCCCTGAAGCAAGTTTCTTCTTTTCTCTGAGGATGAGGGTCCCTATAACAGTTCTAGAGGTGGTACCTCCCTATATTTTATATATATATATATATATATATATATATATATATATATATATATATATATATATATATATATATATATATATATATATGTCGTGCCGAATAGGCAGAACTTGCGATCTTGGCTTAAATAGCAACGCTCATCTTGCCGTATAGGACAAGTGAAAATTTGTGTATGCAATAATTTCGCCAAAATCATTCTGAACCTAACGAAAAAAAATATTTCACTGTGTTTGTATAGTATTAAATTATTGTAAACATATCCAAAATATATTTAATTGGGTTCGGCTAAAATAAATTATTCTTGTTATAATAAGGTTAGGTAAGTTTTCTAAGTTTCTTTTGATGCAAAATTATAATTTTTTACATCAACATTAATGAAAAAAATATGTCTTTAAACGTATAAGAGAAAATTTCATAAAGAACTTAATTTTAAATGAGTTCTTGCTAATTGACCAGTTTTACATATTCGCCACGACATTATTTATATAATATATATATATATATATATATATATATATATATATATATATATATATATATATATATATTTATATATATGTGTGTATATATGTATACATATGTATGTATATATATATGTATGTATATATATATTTATATATGTATATATGTATATATATATATTTATATGTATGTATGTATATATATATTTATATATGTATATATATATATATATATATTTATATGTATGTATATATATATATGTATATATGTATATATATTTATATATATTTATGTATATATATATATGTATATATGTATATATATGTGTATATTTATATGTATACATATATTTATATATATATATATATATATATATATATATATATATATATATATATATATATATATATGTATATATATAAATATATATACATATATTTATATATATATGTATATATATATATACCCTAGGTAGTAGGTTGGTAGACAGCAACCGCCCAGGGAGGTACTACCGTCCTGCCAAGTGAGTGTAAAACGTAAGCCTGTAATTGTTTTACACGATGGTAGGATTGCTGGTGTTTTTTCTGTCTCATAAACATGCAAGGTTTCAGGTACGTCTTGCTACTTCTGCTTACACTTAGGTCACACTACACATACATGTACAAGCATATGTATACACACCCCTCTGGGTTTTCTTCTATTTTCTTACTAGCTCTTGTTCTTGTTTATTTCCTCTTATCTCCATGGGGAAGTGGAACAGAATTCTTCCTCCGTAAGCTATGCGTGTTGTAAGAGGCGACTAAAATGCCAGGAGCAAGGGGCTAGTAACCCCTTCTCCTGTATATATTACTAAATATGAAAGGAGAAACTTTTGTTTTTCCTTTTGGGCCACCCCATCTCGGTGGGATACGGCTGGTGTGTTGAAAGAAAGAAAGAATATATATATATATATATATATATATATATATATATATATATATATATATATATATTGAGTGTGTGTGTTGTAAATAACCCTCATGGAGATTGAAACAAAGACAAAGTTGCTTTGCATTAGTCGACCCTCAAATGCAATCCTATTCAGT
>NC_091369.1:14150468-14165086 GCF_038502225.1 Cherax quadricarinatus
GTGTGTGTGTGCGCTCTCTCTCTCAATAATACTCATGAAGACAGAAACTCAGGAGATTAATTGGTCTGTATAATATATATCGACCCCTTCTAGCATCCTCTTCAGTGACAGAGGATCCCAGAATAAATCAAACCTGGAGTTAGGTCTACCGAATAACCAGAATTAATTTTTTGCCATAAATCTTCGAAAATCAATCTGAACATAACGATATATATATATATATATATATATATATATATATATATATATATATATATATATATATATATATATATATATATATATATATATATATATATATATATATAACTTGAGTTTATGGATGATATGACTTTGCTTGGAATGAGATTGAATGTTAACTGATAGCTTCTTGGGTTGTGGGAAGAGACAGTAAAGTTTAGATATCGTGACCCTTGACATACACATCACGGAAATGTTATCTGCACAATTTTCCAATTGAAAGCTTCTTAGCTGATTGGTACAACGCTATACCTGCTGTGTGTCGTTGTACAAGACTAACCTACGAAGCTAGAACATTCAGGATATCAACCATGGCCAGCCAAAAGATCCAAAAAATATGAAAGATAACATAGGCTACATGCTCGTTTCGTAACTAAGTTGTTTTGATCCGAAAAGAGCATGGGGTGACGGTTTCCTCCTGCATTTTCCAAATCTGCGAAACTTTGGTTCATTCATTGGAAGATCTGGTTCTGAGGATGTTTTTTTTTTTCTTATTCGCCGGTATTCTCCCGGCCCGGGTCTTTTCCAAGTAGTGGTGACCCGGCCTTGGCTCCCTATCTGGGGAGTATCTCGAGACCTAAGTCTCCCATGGGAGGAGGTAAAAGTACCCCCTCATCTTTGGGACCAAGTGTCCCCAGGCCTACTGAGGATGGTTTAGTGGTGAAAGCGCTGTCCATGCTATACAGGCCTCCCGTGGCTGTATAGAAAAACCTCAACCACACTTAAATGAAACTAATCACTCTTAACATAGAAAGGGCTAATTTAAAATTTAGTTCGTTCTAAAAATATCTCTTATATGTTTTAAACATGCATTTTTTTCATTTATGTCAATGTAAAAATTAATAATTCTATACAAAAAGAACCTTAGAAAACTTACCTAACCCTATTATAAAAAGGGCAATTAAATTTAGATTAATTTAGCCTAATCCAGCTAAATATATTCTAGATAAGTTTACAGTAATTTAATAATAAACAAACGCAATGAAATATATTTATTTTCGTAAAGTTCAGAATGATTTTTGCGAAATTATTGCACACACAAATTTTCACTTTCTTTATTCGGCATGGCTTACGGAGGAAGAATTCTGTTCCACTTCCCCATGGAGTTAAGAGGAAATAAACAAGAACAAGAACTAGAAAGAAAATAGCAGAAAACCCAGAGGGGTGTGTATATATATATGCTTGTACATGTATATGTAGTGTGACCTAAGTGTAAATAGAAGTAGCAAGACGTACCTAAAATCTTGCATGTTTATGAGATAGAAAAAAGGACACCAGCAATCCTACTATCATGTAAAGCAATTACAGGTTTTCGTTTTACACTCACTTTGCAGGACGGTAGTACCTCCCTGGGCGGTTGCTGTCTACCAACCTACTATGTAGATTGGTGGATGAATTTGGTAGGGTGTGCAAAAGAAGAAAATTAAAAGTGAATACAGGAAAGAGTAAGGTTATGAGGATAACAAAAATATTAGGTGATGAAAGATTGGATATCAGATTGGAGGGAGAGAGTATGGAGGAGGTGCTATCCTATTCTCCGTCTTACTCTTAATTCTTTCAATAATAACTCTACCATACACTTTACCAGGTATACTCAACAGACTTATCCCCCTATAATTTTTGCACTCTCTTTTATCCCCTTTGCCTTTATACAAAGGAACTATGCATGCTCTCTGCCAATCCCTAGGTACCTTACCCTCTCCCATACATTTATTAAATAATTGCACCAACCACTCCAAAACTATATCCCCATCTGCTTTTAACATTTCCATCTTTATCCCATCAATCCCGGCTGCCTTACCCCCTTTCATTTTACCTACTGCCTCACGAACTTCCCCCACACTCACAACTGGCTCTTCCTCACTCCTACAAGATGTTATTCCTCCTTGTCCTATACACGAAATCACAGCTTCCCTATCTTCATCAACATTTAACAATTCCTCAAAATATTCCCTCCATCTTCCCAATACCTCTAACTCTCCATTTAATAACTCTCCTCTCCTATTTTTAACTGACAAATCCATTTGTTCTCTAGGCTTTCTTAACTTGTTAATCTCACTCCAAAACTTTTTCTTATTTTCAACAAAATTTGTTGATAACATCTCACCCACTCTCTCATTTGCTCTCTTTTTACATTGCTTCACCACTCTCTTAACCTCTCTCTTTTTCTCCATATACTCTTCCCTCCTTGCATCACTTCTACTTTGTAAAAACTTCTCATATGCTAACTTTTTCTCCCTTACTACTCTCTTTACATCATCATTCCACCAATCGCTCCTCTTCCCTCCCGCACCCACTTTCCTGTAACCACAAACTTCTGCTGAACACTCTAACACTACCTTTTTAAACCTACTCCATACCTCTTCGACCCCATTGCCTATGCTCTCATTAGCCCATTTATCCTCCAATAGCTGTTTATATCTTACCCTAACTGCCTCCTCTTTTAGTTTATAAACCTTCACCTCTCCCCTGATACTTCGCTTCTCCTTGTATCCCATCTACCTTTTACTCTCAGTGTAGCTACAACTAGAAAGTGATCTGATATATCTGTGGCCCCTCTATAAACATGTACATCCTGAAGTCTACTCAACAGTCTTTTATCTACCAATACATAATCCAACAAACTACTGTCATTTCGCCCTACATCATATCTTGTACACTTATTTATCCTCTTTTTCTTAAAATATGTATTACCTATAACTATACCCCTTTCTATACAAAGTTCAATCAAAGGGCTCCCATTATCATTTACACCTGGTACCGCAAACTTACCTACCACACCCTCTCTAAAAGTTTCTCCTACTTTAGCATTCAGGTCTCCTACCACAATTACTCTCTCACTTGGTTCAATATATATATATATATATATATATATATATATATATATATATATATATATATATATATATATATATATATATATAGTTCATCATTTCCCATTATAAAACATAGTATTACATTACTGTAATTATGTTGAAAGTAATTTAAGAATCTCATAGAATGAAGAGCAAGGTTCCGCCCCCGTCTTTAAATATCCATTACGAGGAAAATATTTACGGATAGTAAAGGAAATATGTGAATGTGGGGCGCCGCCCCCGCCCCTGGACAGATCACCTGTGTAATATCTCCAAATATCCCAAGACATTATCATTCTAGCCTCGCCTGTAAATGCACCTTAAAGAGTACACGAATCCATTAAATAAATTGCCACAGCTATATAGTATGACTGCGGAAGAAGCTTGAACCATGAGAATCGAGACGACGTCTCGGTCTTAGACAGTTTTCACTTCGTAGATAAATGGTTCAGAGAACCGACATGTTGATAAATTAGACACATGCGCAACTCTTGGGTATCCTCAATAAAGATACCCAAGAGTTGCGCATGTGTCTAATTTATCAGTTTTCATTTCGCAACTTGATAATGGTATAGGAGGGACCGAAAGTTAGTGGAATTTTTATTTGTGGATTTTGGCCAGTTGCTATGTGTTCCAACCACGGTATTGTGGCTTTTTTAAAATGGTTCCTGGTCTGGATAATACAATGTTTGGCAAGACAAGAAGCATAGTTTAGAAATGTGGGCTAAGATCATGTTATTATAATCATGGGGGAACGCTAAACCTGTCGGGATTATACAGCGAATGTACGGAGGGGGGGGGAGGGGTGATGGAAGGTATTCAGGCTCAATTCAGGGAACTGGAGCACAGATCCAGTTCCCTAGATCAAGAGCCCCTCACCAGCATCAAGGAACCTCCCTTGAGGGTAACTTCAAGTAAATGATAATACGGCCCGAGAAAGCAAGATTTACCCAAGAAATGAGATAATACACATTTAACAGGGGAAACTAGCTTATAAAATTCAATTCCAACAATTCTACATCACGTACATCATCGTAGACGCACAGATGTTGATGAATGTTCACTCACATTCTGAACTCTACATTTCCTTGCTACGTTAAAGGTGATGTGGGATTAACAAATTAACTCTCTGAAAGTACGCCAATTATATTTTTTCCTGGAGCAAGTTGCAATGGGCGACACCTTTATCGTCAAAATTTATGTCGAAAGTCCAGCCATAAGTCTCGGTGACAGACGCTATCATTACCCATTAACGTAATCATGAATTAATGTAGCAAATAGTGGGAAGAGAAGTCGTCAACGTTACGAGAAAAAATAATTGCCAACTTGATCAACTTTAAAGCCTATTATTTTTTTAGTATTTGAGATAAATCAGGTACTCATACTTTGTCTACATTGCATTTCACAATAAACGTCGCGTAATGTACGAGTCATCACGACTCATCACGACTCATCACAACTCATCACAACTCATCACAACTCATCACAACTCATCACAACTCATCACGACTCATCACGACTCATCACGACTCATCACAACTCATCACAACTCATCACGACTCATCACAACTCATCACGACTCATCACGACTCATCACAACTCATCACAACTCATCACAACTCATCACGACTCATCACGACTCATCATTATGGTGTGATGGTTTCCATGAAATAAGCGGCTGAAAACCCCCAGTTATTATATTTTCATACACAAGTCTAAGGGTTTTCTTCTATTTTCTTTCTAATTCTTATTCTTGTTTATTTCCTCTTATTTCCATGGGGAAGTAGAACAGAATTCTTCCTCCGTAAGCCATGCGTGTTGTAAGAGGCGACTAAAATGCCGGGAGCAAGGGGCGAGTAACCTCTTCTCCTGTATATATTACTAAATGTAAAAGGAGAAACTTTCGTTTTTCCTTTTGGGCCACCCTGCCTCGGTGGGATACGGCCGGTGTGTTGAAAGGAAGAAGTCTAAGGGCATGACCCACCATCACTGCCGAGTGATTATTTGTTATTCACAGAAATACATATACGCAAGTATACATACGCACGTTTATACATAACCACAAAGACACACACACACAAACATACATACACATGACTAGGCACATGCATAACCAAACACATCAAATATACATACACATATAGACTCTTATATGTATATATATGCACACGAGTATATTTGTAAATACATACATAACTACATACATGCGTAGATACATAATTTTGTTTACTACAAATGTTTCATCACCACTCTGCACTAATCCTTTTGCGCGTATGGAAGTAGAGGTTCAAATTATTGATGGAACTGTAATCAAAATATGTCTAGATACTGTAATAGTAAGGAAACGCTAAGCCCGTAGGGATCATACAGCGCTTAGGGAAATGAGAGGTAGTCAAATTCGATGCTAGGAAGGGGAAGGGCAAATTTAATTATTTGGTCAAGAGAGTCACTACAACATCAAGGAACTTCCCTTGAGGGAAGGAACGAAGGAAAGAAGGAACACTGCAACAGTCCTACTGGCCTATGCGAGGCAAGTCAAATTCTCTCACCGGCTTAAGCCAATGAATTGACCTAGTCATGTCAGTCACATCACTTAAGGGATGAGCACGGAATTTCTAGTGGAGGGTTGCGGGAACACCGAGGTCTGTGACCGAGGCCTTGTGACCGAGGTGCTGTGACCGAGGTATTGTGACCGAGGTATTGTGACCGAGGTATTGTGACCGAGCTCTTGTGACCGAGATGTTGTGACCGAGATGTTGTGACCGAGATGTTGTGACCAAGATGATGTGACTGAGCCCTTGTGACCAAGCCTACTGACTGAGCCCTTGTCACCGAGGTCTTGTCACCAAGCCCTTGTGACCAAGCCTACTGACTGAGCCCTTGTCACCGAGGTCTTGTCACCAAGCCCTTGTGACCGAGCCCTTGTGACCGAGCCCTTGTGACCAAGCCCTTGTGACCGAGGGCCATAAACGGACCGCTCAGTCAAATATTTATACATGACAGCAAAAAGTGTAATGGTTATTTTTCCTCAATAAACACGTTTTCTGAAGTCAATTTACTTGGTCCCCGCTAGCCAGGTGTGGACCCAGACAACGATCCCATGTAATAAGCACAGCACCAACACACTGTACTGTCCTCAGTGTGGTGAGGATCACCACAGTGTCCTCAGTGTGGTGAGAATCACTACAGTGTCCTTAGTGTTGTGAGAATCACTACAGTGTCCTCAGTGTGGTGAGAATCACTACAGTGTCCTCAGTGTGGTGAGAATCACTACAGTGTCCTCAGTGTGGTGAGAATCACTACAGTGTCCTCAATGTGGTGAGAATCACTACAGTGTCCTTAGTGTGGTGAGAATCACTACAGTGTATCCTCAGTGTGGTGAGAATCACTACAGTGTATCCTCAGTGTGGTGAGAATCACTACAGTGTATCCTCAGTGTGGTGAGAATCACTACAGTGTATCCTCAGTGTGGTGAGAATCACTACAGTGTCCTCAATGTGGTGAGGATCACCACAGTGTCCTCAGTGTGGTGAGAATCACTACAGTGTATCCTCAGTGTGGTGAGAATCACTACAGTGTCGTCAGTGTGGTGAGAATCACTACAGTGTATCCTCAGTGTGGTGAGAATCACTACAGTGTCGTCAGTGTGGTGAGAATCACTACAGTGTATCCTCAGTGTGGTGAGAATCACTACAGTGTCGTCAGTGTGGTGAGAATCACTACAGTGTATCCTCAGTGTGGAGAGGATCACTACAG
The DNA here is from genome assembly GCF_038502225.1 of Cherax quadricarinatus. Lineage (NCBI taxonomy): Eukaryota > Metazoa > Arthropoda > Malacostraca > Decapoda > Parastacidae > Cherax > Cherax quadricarinatus. The sequence goes on from NC_091369.1 coordinate 14,157,320, forward strand.
TGTATCCTCAGTGTGGAGAGGATCACTACAGTGTATCCTCAGTGTGGAGAGGATCACTACAGTGTATCCTCAGTGTGGAGAGGATCACTACAGTGTATCCTCAGTGTGGAGAGGATACTCAGTTTAATCACACTCTTGATAATTCTTGCATCAATAGCTAATAAAGACAGTAAGAATATTAACAAATCGTTTATTATTGTAATAATCGTATCGGCAATTTATATAATAAAAATAGCAATAATTCTAATACCGATTATAAATGCATTAAAAATATTTATAATACAAGTAAAAGTAATAAAAACAACAAATTTTTTAATAATAATAATAATAATAATAATAATAATAATAATAATAATAATATATTCATTATTAAAACAGCCCTTCTAGGGTAGGGTAGGTGCCGGAGCCCGAGCTTGTAGCTCACAAGACTATCATTCCCATTAGGCCCCTTGAGGCGGGGATGGCAGACCAGAGAGGCCTAGCTTGTGGCTAGGCCTGGGGACAGTTGGTCCCAAAGATGAGGAGGTACTTGTGCCTCCTCCCATGGGAGACTTAGGTCTCAGATACTCCCTAAAGAGGGAGTCAAGGCCGGGCCGGGAGAATAACGGCAAATGTTTAATAATAATAAAATAAAAATGTTTAATTATAATATTAAAATTATTATCATTATTAAACATTTTTAATATTATTAAAAACATTTTTAATGTTGCTATCATTATTAAACATTTTTAATATATTAAAAATGTTTAATATTAAAAATGTTTTTAATAATAATAACAATGTTTAATAATGATAATAACAGTTTTAATATTAATAATTTTTAATGTTTCTAATAATAATAATAATAATAATAATAATAATAATAATAATAATAATAATAATAATAATAAAACTAGTAGCACGTTACTCACTATTCCCTAGACATGATCAACAAGAAATCAGTTTTAGCCTAACAGCGAGGTTGCTACCCATATTTTTGGATGTAAATCGAAACTTATTCCCACCATCACGTCTCCTTTCATTTTAGACGGGGGTCAAATACGCCTATGTTTCCCATCACATTATCTGATATACAATGACGCTATGTTTTGATACATGTGACACTGATGAGAGCAAATTACAGGGACGCTATGTTCAAGATATGTGCTTTGTAATATTGATAATGTAATCTGGATCACGTTTTTTTTTTGGATGTTAAAAGATGTTTGAGGAATAAAGGGTCGATTTTTGCAATAAATATGAGGGAATCAAATGGGGTTTACGAAAGTAAATATGGATTAGTAAAAATAGAGGAACGTTAGTTGACCAACGTGTTTAGTAGATAATCTAACAGTAAAGGGATGTTATACCCAAACTGGAACGTTACCATGTTGGACTAATACTATGACTGGAATATTGCTATACCTGGAATACTACAGTGGGTAGAACTATACCATAGATGTAACAACGTCGTAACGAACAATACCGTGGCTGGATCAATATAATCATTAACAATTCAGTACTGTAACTGGAACAATATCGTAACTGCAGTAGTACTGTGACAGGGATACTGTGGCTGGAACTACGCCATTTCTCGAAAAATACCGTGAGTGGAACAATACTGTGCGTTCAACACTACTGGGGAGTGCAAAAACACCGTTGCTGGAACACCACGGGTGGAACAATACTGTTACTAATGAAATACAGTAGCTAGAATAATATCGTAACAATACCGGGAGTGGAACAATGTCGTGACTGGAAAAATACTGTGACTAGCAATAAAGTGGGTGGAACAGTAAAGTAGCTGGAACAATTCATAACTATCCCATATTTCGGAGAGGAGATTTGATGGCGTTTCGGTCCGCTCTGGAACATTACCAAGTCGAGGCTTGATAGTGGTCTAGGAGCGACTCAAACGTAGTCTAAAGTTTTTTCTCCGAGTGGATTGTTGATGAACATAATTATAATTATCACTCACAATGCAGATGTTCCTCTACACCTGATCGCAATGATACCAAAAATTATTAACACCTGACCCTTGGATACAATTTTCAACACCTAACCCCTGGATACACGTAATTTTCGGCACTTCACCCTTATATACAAGATGTCAACACCTGAGCTTCTGGATACAAGTAATTATTAACACCTGACCCTCTTGGATACTTGTAATTATCAGTACTTGACCCCTGGAATTAAACAATTATCAACATCTGACCAAGCAATAAAAATAATTATAAACATTTGATCTCTTGAAAAATGTTATTGTTAACTTGACCTCTGGATGAATGTAATTAACACCTGACCCCATTGATACATGCAATTATCAACACCTTAATCCCAGATACATGCAGTTATTAATGCCTGAACCTATATAACTTTACGGATACATGCCACATTTATTAACTCACCCCTGGTTACAAGCAATTATCAATATCCGATACCTGATACTTGAAGGATACCTGAAGAATCGTTTCCGGGGTTAACTCCCTCGCGTCTAGGACCTAGACGCGATCAACCAGATTGTTACTGTTGATCGGAATCAGTCCAACATTCGAATAAGCAGTCCGGCTTACTTGAGGGACTTACCAAGTGCTGTCATGAAGATGGCTATTGAAGAGAGGCTATTGAAACACCATGTGTCTATTACGCTTATTTTATCTCTTTCTGCACTCATGGTACTCTTGATTTTCTCATGGGAATGGGGGTATTTTACACTGCCGAGTCTTTGCTATCGTTGGGAGTGATTCCTATGTGGAGATATGGGACCAGTCCTTCTAGGAATTTCCAGGAGTGAATCGTGATGTATCTTTCCCGCCTGTGCTTTGAGGAGAATTGGCCAAGGTACTTCACACGTTCCTAGTATTTTAGATGCCTGACTGAATTTATTCGAGCAGTGAAGGTTCTCTGTACATCCTCTAGGTCTTCATTTTCACCCGGTTTAAATTGGACTGTTAGAGAGAACAAGTGACTTAAAGAGGGTCACCAATGGCTTGGCATTTCGTTTTGAAAGTTCTCGTTATCCATCTTTTTATTTTCCTGGCAGTTATGATAACACTGGTGTGATCCGTGAAAGTGAGATCCTCTGAGGTTGTCCCTCTTAAGTCATTCATGTTAGCTATTCAGTGGCTAGAGTTCATTGTGTACTCCGTTCTAGTTTTCATTTACCCATTTTTTCACAACGGAGATTAAATTTATCCTCACTGAACATCATATTGTTTTTATGACTCGTTGGAAGGCTTGGATTTTATCCGCTTAGAGATTATCAGTGCGTTAATTGTATTGATCTCTCACACATATTCTGGTATAGTCTGCGAGAAGAAAACGGTGCTGTGATTTATTTTCCTGTCTTTGTCGGATATGAGAATGAGGAAAAAGATGAAGACTAACACTGTGCTTTAGGGAACAATGCTTTTCGCTGTGACAGTCTCTGATTTAACTCTATTACTTCTTTCTGTTTGATAGAAAGTTAAAAATCCTTTTGCTTACTTTTTCAGTTATTCCTTTTGCTTGCATTTTGTGCGCTGTAGCGCTATGATCGCACGTGTTGAATGTTTTTTGTAAAAGTCTGGTACACTACATCTGTATTTTTGTCTTGCAGTAGTTTTGAGAGGCAGGAGCGACCTGCAGTATATCCATGCTATCCTGGGTTGTTCAACATTTGTCAGTCTATGTGGTTAGCAATCTTGCTTCTTAAAATTCTTTCAAAGATTTTAATTGTGTGGGACGTCAGAGCTGTTGGTTTATTATTCTCTGCTAATGCTTTATCTCCTTTGTGTTGTGAGGCAATATTTATCCTTTTTAACGGCTGTGAGATGACCATGTTTAGGCTTTCTCTCCACAGAATATTTAAAGCACCTGATTAGAGTTTCATACAGTTCTTAATGAACACGGTGTTCCACAAGTCTAGGCCTGGGACAGAATGCGTAGGCATGCTGTCAATGGCCTTTCCCGAGTCGAATGAGGTTAGGGATGCATCGGAAATTTTGGAGATGTTGGTAAAAATTTGAGAAAAGTTCCTGAAATATTCATTTGGATTTTCACCCTTTAGTGTGAGGCTTCAGCATTTCATTCATTCGCTGTTGTCTGTGCAGGTTGCAGCCTGCTTCAACAAGGGCCCAATATTAAATATGTTTTTTTTTTTTGCCCTGGATTTTCCACACGAGAAAAAGTATTTTGGAGTCCTACCAATTTCATTAACTGCTTTTAGCATCCTCTGTTTCTCCGTGCTTCAGATGGTCTGACACTTTTCAGAAGTTCTGCAACTCTTCGCCATCGCCTGTAGAGAGAACGTCACACACTTTCTAGCCTGCATCTTCTCTTTTTTCCTTAGTGGTACACCTTGAGCATACTTCTAGTGCCATAAAGTTAATCATTTGGAGACACTAGTTGGGATCCATAATATTCAATATATCTTCCCAGCACGTATCTCGACCCCAGTTGATGTTGTTATTGTTGAAAAATTTGATAAAAAACACTCTTTTGAATATATTTTGCTGCTCAGAACCAGTGTGCATGAACGTCTGAACTATAATTGGCCTGTGGTCTAAATTTGGCTTCTATTTTCGACAATGCTATATTCAGTAATAGCTCATCATTATTCGTGAATATGAGGTCAAGGATATTTTAAACTTTTGATTATTCCGTTATTTGCTGGATTAAAGAGAAATCTACTTCAAAATTTTAATTGTTCTTTTGTGTGGGACTGATCATCAGAACTGCTTCTGCAATTAGTTATGCTATTTTGATATTTGTAAAAAAAAAAAAAACGATCCATTTTTAATGTCTAACTGAATTCAAAAAGCAACAAGATATTTCAGGTTAAGGTTGGAAGATTTTGCAGACGGTATTCAGTTTTCGAACTCTTGTCATTGAACTGATGGGAAGTTGTATCTGGCGGCTTGTATACAAGTACAGTAAATAATTACTTGTTCCCAATTATTGCCAAGACCTCAATTACATCATTTGTGCAAGTGACACCTTGACACACAGGTTTATTCCCCTTATTTCCCGTTCTTTCGGATGCACCTAATTTGTGCCCTGGTATCTATATTTCGTTATCGAAGTGGCCAGTTTCCGTGGGTCGCCGTAAAAGTAGCAAACATTGCATTTAACTCCATTAATAAACGGTATTTTGTTGTTTCGGGATAGTCGGGGATAGTTTAAGGTCCTATATATTTGCAAAAGCATAAGATATATTGCTTATTTGTTGAGGGATATTCTGTTGAGATTAATAACCGTGGTTCTTCAGCGGACCCTCACCTGAAATCTATGGCTCATGATTGGACTTATGATACAAACAATTTTCAATACCTGACCCCTGTATACAAGCAATTATCAGCACCTTACCTCCACAATACAAACAACTGTCTACACCTTACCTCCGTAATACAAACAACTTTGTACACCTGACCTCCAGGATAATAACAACTCTCAATACTTGACATCCCGGATACAAGTAATTATCAACACCTGACATCCCGGATAAAAGCAATTATCAATACCTAACTTTTGGTTACTAGCAATTGCAAAGTTTTGTCATCCCTTGAATAATAACAATTATCAACAATTGATCCTTGAATACTAGCAATTATCATCAGAACTCTGAATACTAGGAATTATCAACCCCTGACTCATTTATTATAGCAATTATCAACATCTGACCACTGATTAATAACAATCAACAATACCCGATCCCATGAATAACAATTAGCAACACCTTTCCCCACGATGAAAGCAATTATCAACATCTGACCCCCTAAATATTTAGCAATGATCAATACTGATTAAAACGGCTATCAATACTTGATTCATTGACTATACAAAAATATGAACCACTTACTGGATAAGCATATTAAAACAATGGGGAAAAATATTGTATATTAAAACAATGGGGAAAAATATTGTATATTAAAACAATGGGGGAAAATTAAATATTATATATTAAAACAACGATGGAAATTTATATATTAAAGCAATGAGAAAAAAATTTATTATATACTGAAATAAAGAGGGGAAAAGTGATTATATATTAAACAAGGAAAAATGATTATATTTAAAAAAATAAGGGGAAAATTTATTTCTATTTACTTTTCACTTAGGAACATCCACGTAATAAAGTCCCTTTTCTTATAAAGTTAAAAAGTGCGATTTTTTTTGTAAAATCAATTGTTAAAGTAAACCAAAATTGAAACACGCGCGGGAAGGCTTTCACAGAATATGCTATTCAATTTTGCAATACACTTTTTCAATTGCATTGCAAAAAAAAAGAACTATATGGAGGAGCTGCCTGAAAGAACTGACTCTATATTACCCGATTTGTTTCCCTTATATTATTTTTCGCTTCGACTTTCTCTTATAATATCCACCAACCTCATTTTATCGTATCCTATTTATCATTCCTGCTAGTACTACTAGTAGTATTAGTACGAGCAGTAGAGAAGTATTAATACTAATATTAGTAGTAGCAGCAGCAGAAGTAGTACTAGTGCTAGTAGTGGTAGTATTAACAGTAGTATTAGTAGTAGTACTATTAGTAATGCTTGCAATAGTAGTAGTAGTACTAGTAGTAGTACTGGTGGTGGTAGTAGTACTTGTAGTAGTACTGGTGGTGGTAGTAGTACTTGAAGTAGTACTAGTGGTAGTAGTAGTACTAGCAGTAGAGAAGTCCTTATCAAGACCACCCATACCTGAAGCTACCCAAGAATTATTGAGGCTAAAATCTTGGATAGTTTCAAATTTAGGTTGGATTAATACATGAGTTAGAGGATATATATATATATATATATGTATATATATATATATATATATATATATATATATATATATGAACAACACTGCGACTAGCCAAGGATTCGAACCCATGTTATTTTGGCCCGCCTCATGGTGAGCGAAAACCACATGACGCTCTAACTCACAGGACCACGACTTTAGAGCGTCATGTGATTTTCGCTCACTATGAGGCAGCCCAAAACAAATTCCAAGCGCTTTCGTGACTACTCACATTATCAAGGAACTATGAAAGTAAAGCATCTAAGGAAGCTATATAAGGGGTCTGGCCAACACCTCACTATCAGATCCCACAACGGTTAAACACCTGACGCGCGCCGGCTCAACTGGACAGGTCCTTTGCACAACTCACCAACAAACTATTCTACCCAAGAAAATTTAAAAATTATTATTTGTCCAGTGTATTATTAAATTCTTCCCAAATTCTATTAATTATAAATGGATCTAATTTATATAAACCAAAGGAAATATTCATATTATTGTCAAAACTGCTTTTTATGAAACAAGATTCAATTATATTCCTGTCGACCATGGACTTGCTTGATACTACTTTCTTAACTTTTTGAAAATCAATTGGATGGTTAAAATCTCTTACATGAATAAATAGATCATTGGAATCTTGTCCAGTTCTAATGCTATATTTATGTTGTTTTAATCTTAGTTCGAGATTTTTACCAGTTTGACCATGAAAACTTCGTTGATATGCCTTCTCTTCTTAAGACTTTTAATATTAAAGTTGTATTCAAAAATCTTGATACAGTAAAAAAAACTTTTGATAAAGAATTCCCCCCAAAATGCTGATGGATGTGTCTATAAGATTCCTTGTAAAATTTGCGATAAAGTTTATTACGGTCAAACTGGTAAAAATCTCGAACTAAGATTAAAATAACATAAATATAGCATTAGAACTGGACAAGATTCCAATGCTCTATTTATTCATGTAAGAGATTTTAACCATCCAATTGATTTTCAAAAAGTTGAGAAAGTAGTATCAAGCAA
>NC_091369.1:14165186-14175186 GCF_038502225.1 Cherax quadricarinatus
AGCCAAGCGTGATGCCTCAAACTAAATTCATACCTCAGTCATACAGTACTCTCTTCCACAAACTAGACATTCAACTACCGATGCAGTTAACAGTTGCGTTGTCGACAAACAGAGCGATGGTTCCTATATAGAAATGTGAACACTCCGACTCACGAAATCGTAATGACACGATTGCAAACAAACCATACCACGGGTGCGATTGAACTCGCTGTCAGAGAGTCTCAAAACATATACCTAGTTGGACGAATCTTATTGTGGCTAGCTGGTCCAGTGGCTAACGCGACGGTCTGGAGTTCTGAGACTCTCTGACCGCGGGTTCAATCCCGCCCGTGGTATGGAATGGGAACACTCATTACCAACTGGGTTTACACTTACCAAACTGAACTGTTTGCTATAATCCTTGAACTCTACTGTTTCCACGCATCTAATACCATGACTGTAAGCGACTATCATTCATAATGTCTTTAACTCCGTTACTGTCAGTTGTGACATGGTCATGTTATATCAATTATAAAACTGTCATGTTTAATCAATTATGACATGATCATGTTATATAATTTATGACAGTCATGTTGTATCAGTTATGGCATGGTTATGTTATATCAACTGTATTATATTCCGAAACGTATGCGATTTATGACATTTTTATTAAGTCGCTGGTGGGAGAAAAGTCTTTTCAATTAAATGGCACACACCGCGTTTTATACCTTATTAAGAAGCTCGTGTTAGAAGCCAGACACGTGTATACACAACCCTTACATAGGAAAATGAAACTCATGATGACATTTCGGTCTGACTTAGACCAAGTCGGACCGGAACGTCGTCATAAGTTTCAAAGTCTTACATACGGGTTATTTATGTATTGTTTCATCTATGGTATTGTGCCTCTGTATTGTTTTCAAACACAAGCATGGTAAAACTTTTTCCTTCTTACCTTACCTTCAAATATATATAAAAAAAAACTAATGAAATTACAATGGCGTATGATGTCAAGGATGGGCAGATTACAACGTTGATAAAAGAGCTTATAACTACGTAAACATTTCTAAACTGACCCACACCTTGCTAAGAAATACTGGCTATTATAAATAACTCGCACATACAAACTGCACTGCAATGTTTTTGTGAGTGAATTACTGTAATATATAAACTGTATACAATACTGAAAAGTTGAGAATTTAGACATATGTGCAACATTTGGGTCACCATAGTCGTGAAGAATCTCCACGACTACGGTGCTCTTCACACCAACTCCAAAGCTGAGGGGCTAATTATCTCATTATTTGTATTTAGTTCTTCTGTCTTCCAATTATGTTCTTGAATTTGTATTGATAAAGCCACTGGATGGCGAAACGTCTATAATAAAGATACCCAGATGTTGCATTGGTGTATAATTTTTCGACTGAATTACTCTCTGTATAAGCAATTCATTACGACTGTTGCCAGATAATTATTTTGAAAATAGTTCATTAATAATTTAACCTTCTTGGCTATCAATAAACTAAGGCCCGGTTAGTGAACCCACTCTCTAATAAACACATTACACTCGTTACCAGATCATAAACTTGTAAAAGTTCAATATCGTTGTAATTTGTTCAGGTATCGAAACACTGGAGCCAATTCCCTGGATCCATTATCTACCTACGTGATCTTTTGACTCACAGGATGTGATATTTTTTTTTTTTTTTTTTTTTATTTTTTTTTTATTTCAAAAGAACTGACACGTATCTCAGAAAATTGTGTGTTGATACCAACGTGCCAATCTAATTACTTAAAAACGAGATCCTAAGGGCTCGGTATCCTGGCTTTCAAGGAAATTTTAAACCCAGTGAACATAACCATCAGGCTTAGAAATGTAACCCTGGAAACCTCACTTATATCTCACTATGACAAACATTCTCGTGAAACATGGCGTACCATCCATACCTAATTCTCACTACCTTCCTCTTACACACTACATCAGTTCCAGAGAAAACCAAAAACAACCCCCCCCCCCTTTACATCCCCCCATAAGGAGACCACTCCTTTGTCCATCCTCAGGGACCCCGCCTAAGGGAACCCACAGTGAGGTTCCTATAACCTTCCGGGAAACTTTTTTCCCAGGACGCCCCATAAACCAGCATATTCCTACACTTCGTCCTATAGAATCTAGCCGCCAACGCTTTTATCCTCATATCACCCCTTAATCCCCTCATTCCCCATGAAATGTCCAGATAATCCACTATGATATACATTATAGCCCTTCCAACATCCCTAGGCACTCCCCTTACATCTAGTAGTAAAGCCCTTAAAAGCGGCAAACGACCCCCCCCCAACAGTCTGATAACCCCACCCATCCATGATCTCACCCCCTCCAAGGAGGTACAAAAGAAGACCACATGAAACGCCGTTTCAACATCACCACAAAACTGACAAAAAGCCTCTTCCACAAACCCCATACAACGTAACACCTCCTTGGAAGCCAGAATCCCCATGATAAACCTATATACTAATTCTCTTACTCTAGCCGGTATCCGAAGCTTACTAAAATCTTTCCAAATAACCCCCCAATCATACGTTGGATACACGGCTACCCCTTGCATAATTCCTTGACCTTTCACTACCCTCACCAACCGTTTCACTTTGATTTTATCCACCTGTTGCACTGTCAATAAAAATCTCAACATATCTTCACAAACCCTCAAGTCCTTCCCACTCCACCATTTACGTGCCTCCTCCATAACTCTTCCTACTTTAGCGCCCCTCACACCCCCTTCCCTCATATACCTCCACTTGATATATACAGCCATTACTCTCAGTCCTAAAGGCAACAAACCTAAACCCCCTCTCCGAACATCCGTCATAACTACCTCCTTACTTAACCATGCCCTCCCAAATCCCCACACAAACTTCAGCACCCTCCTCTGCATTTCCACAATATCTCGTACCTCTAAGGGAAAAACCTCTGCCACCCCCCATACCTTGCTATAGACAAGTGAATTTACCACCACTACCCTCTGATGTAAAGCTAAGTCCCTCGCACTTAAACCTCCTAGTCTACTTAAAACCTTACCCGTGACAGACTCCGAATTTACCCTTCTGCATGCCTGCTCTTCCGCCAAATACCATATCCCACATACCTTGATTCTGTCAACCACTGTCCATCCTAACCCCATCCCCAAGCCCCCCCCTATCCAATTACCGACCTCTAGTAACCTTGATTTCACCGTATTAACTCTCATTCCGGTATTCATACCAAACATCTGAATCACTCTACCCACCCTCCTTAACTCCTCCTTACCCCTTAGCAAAACAGTAGTATCATCCACATACCCAACGATGCCCCCTTTGCACCCCCCTTCCATCTCCTGATTGTTCATTACCCTCTCAACAGACTCATAAAAAGGATTCTGCACACACGCAAAGAGCAGCTGTGACATCGGACAGCCCTGCCTCAAACCTCTCTCCATTGGTACACTTTCACGTAACCTCCCATTGACCTGTACCCTCACCTCTGCCCCATCATACAGGGTGTTCACCCACCTCACTACCCCCTCCCGAAACCCCAACCTCTCTAAGCAAACCCCTAAGAAATCTCTGTCCACACAATCATAAGCATTCACCCAATCTAAACCTAGTATTCCCCCTCCCAAACATCTCTCTAGAAAATCCCTAATCAAACCATGTCCATCCCTCATCCTTCTTCCCGGAATTCCCAACTGTCCCCTATGTAACACTAAACCCAACACTTTCCTCATTCTGTTGCCCAAAACCTTAGCAAAAATCTTGTAATCCGAGCACATTAACGTAATCGCACGGTAATCATTCAAAACTCGGCATTCCTTCTTTTTGGGCACTAAAACCGTGACACCCGTTCTTTGTGATTTCCCCATCCTCCCACTACTTAACATACAATTCAAAACCCCCACCAGACAATGCCGTACACTCCCCCAATGATACCTATAAAAATCGTTTGGTATTCCGTCTATGCCTGGGGTTTTACCCTGGCACATCCCAAAAACTGCCTCCTCCACCTCCTCTACACTAATACTACCCTCGATTCTGTCACTGTCCTGCTCACTTAATACCCTATTAAACTCTTCATCCCCAAACCGTCCCTCACCCACTCCCCCGCCAACCCTCCTCCACTTCTCCCTAAACCAAAAATCTGCATACAAACTAATATTTTCCGTGGTGGATAGGCCTTGACCCTCCTCAAAGCCACCCCCCCCTGTACCTGCCTCAATATACGCCAAGGTGGTCTTCGCCTGCCGTTCCTTAAACCTCCTTAATACAAACCCCGATGGCCTATCCCCCCTTAAAACATCCTCCAACCCTGCCCTAACTCGAATTGCCTCAAATTTTTCATTGTGAATTTCCGCCAACCTATTTCGCAAACGTTCCATGTCCTCACTCCGCCCCACCCGTTCCTCTGCATAACAGTCATTTAACTGACCCTCAAGATAATTTTGTAGGCCATAGCTCCACCTCGCCATCTCCTTACCCCGTACTTTAAAAAATTTCGCGATTTCAACTTTAGCCCTCATTTCCCACCAATCCAGCAAATCCATTTCCATATTCCTAGTCTCCCAAAAGGATTTCCACCAATCTTCAAACCCTGTAGGGTCACCCTCGTCCCTAAGTAGCCTCACATTTAATTTCCAGTATCCTGCATAAACTCTCACTATGCCATCTACCCTCAAATCTGCTATAACAGCACGATGATCAGAAAAACCCACATCGATAGTCCTCACCCTCTCCACACCTATGCCCTGCCTAACATAAATCCTATCTAACCGTGCCTCATATCCCCTACGAATAAAAGTGTGCTCCACTCCATATCCCCTACTTCCCACCACATCTACCACTCCAACATCTCGCAAAACATCCCGCAGAACCCCCAAAACACAACCCGCCCCCCTCGGAACCACATCACCATTCCTAATGACACAATTCCAATCCCCACCAATCACCGTAAAAGCAGGTAAACCTCTCAAGTGATATACCAGAACCTCGCGTACAAAATCCACCTTCACTCTAGCGTTACTAGTTGCTGGAATGTACACACCTACAAAATTAACCCTCCTGGCCCCCCAAAACCCATCCACCCTGACAACCCTCCCACCCCCCCCCCTCCTCCCAACCCAAGATACGCAAAGGACTGGTCTCCTTTACCGCCACAGCCACACCTCCTTTCAACCTCAAAGCATTACATGTAAACAACCTATAACCTTTCAACAACAACTCACATCCTAATCTATGGTTATGTTCCTGCAAAAAACAGACATCAATACTAAATCTCCTCAAAACCCACTCTAACCATACCCTCTTGACCTCGGTTTAAGACCGTTTACATTGAAAGTTACACACCTGAATTTTACAAGAATGGCGGCTTACCCCTGTGCCGCTGAGGCTTACTTGGTCCTCCTTTCATAGGTCTCGGTTCTTCTCGATCAATCCCTCGTTCCTGCCCTCCAACCCCTCCCTGTCCCTTCCCACCTAGCTTCCCATTGCCCCCCCCCTCCTCCCGGACTTGCCTTTGCTACCACAGCTGCCCACATCTTCTTCCCAGGCCTCTGCGCTGGTGTGAGGACTTCGTCCATGTCTGATGCCCCCGCTGATCTCTTGCGGGAGCTACCCTCTACACACATTTCTTCTGCAACCACATCTTCTTGATGGACCTCCACCACCACATTGCTCTCCTTTCGAACCTCACTCAAGTCTTCCTTACCCTGCTTCTGTTCATCCATCACCTTGTCATCACCTGACCTCACATCACTTTCCACACCATGCTCCGACTCTTCCAAAAAATCCTTCAGCACAGCCTCCAAAATCCCGTCCTGAGCTGACTCTGCAGTACCTAACGGTCTGTCTGACAGCGATATTCCTTCCCCCCCCGTTTCCACTGGTAGTGTAACACACGTCTCCAAAACCACCTCTGCCCTGTCGACCTCCTCACTCCATAGGCCTGTACCCCGGCTTTCCACTTCACCCGTCATTACGTCCGCGGCTTCTAATGGCGTATCCACAGAAGCTGTCTCCTGACGCCTAGGGCCCTGTCTCCTGGGGCATTTTGCCACCATGTGCTCATAAGAGTCACATAAACGGCACGTCTTCCTCTGCCCCGCATAGTGTACAAAAACCTGTGTTCTATGGTTATGCAATGTAACATATGATGGTATCGGCCTCCTCAGGGTCATTTTCAGTGTGAAGGATCCTTCCGGCATCCCCTCATGAGGGCCGTCCCTCCACATTCCCATGCTCGTCGAGTGTACAGTCCCATAACCACTGAACACATCTTGTAGGCTGTATGCTGTTGCCTCAAAAGGTACATTCCTTACCTTCACCCAAGTAAAATACTTAGACACATCATGCAAGCATACTTCCACTGCCGAATTGATACTCATCCGCCTTTCTTGAAATTCGTCGACGATGGTAGAGTAGAAGTCAGCCCTCATGAACTTCACGAAGACCCTTGACATACCATTCAGTGCCACACCATACAGCTCTTCATTGGGGATGCCATAACAGTCCCTGATAATGCTTGGCAAGAGAACGTTCATCGTGGCGTTGCTTAAAGATCCTCTAACCAGCTCAATGCAGACAGTATTTATGCGCCGGTACAGTCGTTCCGCCATCTTGGTGCTAATGCTATGTTTTCCTCACCAGGTGGCGTGCAAGAGAACCTGTAGAAGCGTCCTCTCTCCCCGCAGGTCGAGAGACGAGATGTGATATTGTACATAAAAAAAGGTATTAAACAACTTTAATAATTACTTGTAACCATAATAAGTTTTACTGTATAAAATAGTTTGGTAGTTTTAAGGCCAATCGACTGCACGAGGGTTTTTAAGGCTGCAGCCTACCAATCAACATTATGTACAAGGCTTGAAAGCAAGAGCATATATACACTATTCCCACAAGCAGTCTAAATAACAATGAAACCACGCAACAAGTGGTTTTGAATCAGTTACCAAACTGCGGCAGGCCATGGTTCGACCCCACAACTTATTGTCCCGCCTCAAGAGACAACACAACGTACATGTCACCTTATCCACTCAGCCATCGATCCAACAAATATCACGCAGCCAGCAGAGCTAGGTGATTTTTACGTGATTCGAGGACACTCGTGGCAGTGGTGTGCTCAATGATTAATTTCAACTTTCTCCTGTTTCAATACCCGCCTTCACAAGCAGTCTATATAGCTATGAAACCACGATATATATATATATATATATATATATATATATATATATATATATATATATATATATATATATATATATATATATATAATCTTAGTATGGCAGTTCTCTGTGTTCGAATTATCAAAAAACCACCACACAGGCATTTACGATTGAGAGGCATTAGCTGTTGTCAAATTATTTAATGGCTGTAATCGTTCCTTGGGAATCAGATACAACTGAGCTCTTTATAATTATACTGTGAGTAATAAAAAGTTAAAAATTAACCAAATGCTCGGGATATTTAATGGAATGAGGGCGATGGGAGGGAGTTGTGAGACTTGAAGAATTTTTTTTGACCTTAGGGACCACTCAGTACACTTGGTAATAAAAATAAAATAGAAAAACACAAGAACACCCAAAATGTTTTAGCAAGAATAAATACCCAACACAAATCAATGCTATCTCTCAAAGTTGAAATATCCAGCATTAGTTTAGAATTTCATTAAACTGGCAATGTTAAAGACTCACTTTCAAGTTCCCCGAGGTCTCTACAGGTACCTTAATAGGAATGACTTGTCCCTAAACGTGTCTTTGTCTTAAGTAATTAGAGAGAAAAAAATCACGATTTAAATCCTATTTGAGTAACAAACAACACTGCTCATTTATTTGTCGAAGGACAAACCATGTGGAATTTATTGGTCACGCTAAGTGATCCTTCGGACTGGAAGAGGATTTCTCGTGCACTAAATCTACCAATTCTACTCTATCAAAGGAAGACACTAAATCCGTAGGGATAATTAATATCAGACTGGATCCAATTAAGTAGTGGAAAAATAAAATTTCTTGGACTAAGGACACATAATCAGCATCAAGAAACAAAATTAGATGTCACCTACCTTTTCGTTGGGTTGCAGGTAGCAGTTGCAAGTAGCAGTTGAGTAGTTCAACTAAATCCAAGGTTCCTCTTGCAATGAATCAACTGGCGTCCAGTTCACACTCTTCTAATGACAACCTGCGGAAACACAGTTTTTCGTTAATACACTGACTGGTTGGTTAATTGGGTTATAACCTATCGAGTAGACGTGGGTCATTAATTCTGTGTCACCTTCATTATCACTCGAGAATACATTTATCCCAAAAATAAACATCAAGGTAAACTGTCAGTGTGTGTGTATGTTAAAAAATAGTGAAATTCCAAGCGCTTTCGAGATTTCTCAAATTATAGTTTCTGGAATATGTGAAAAATCACGAAATCGCTTGGAATTTCACCACTATTTTTTCACTGTGTTTATTCTGCAAATTGTGATATCACCTGTTTACTGTGATATATATAACAGGGATATCTTGCTACTCCTACTTACACTTTGGTCACACTTCACAGACACGCACATGCATATATATATATACATACATCTAGGTTTTTCTCCTTTTTCTAAATAGCTCTTGTTCTTTTTTATTTCTTCTATTGTCCATGGGGAAGTGGAAAAGAATCTTTCCTCCGTAAGCCATGCGTGTCGTATGAGGCGACTAAAATGCCGGGAGCAATGGGCTAGTAACCCCTTCTCCTGTATACAATTACTAAAAAAGAGAAGAAGAAAAACTTTATAAAACTGGGTTGCTTAAATGTGCGTGGATGTAGTGCGGATGACAAGAAACAGATGATTGCTGATGTTATGAATGAAAAGAAGTTGGATGTCCTGGCCCTAAGCGAAACAAAGCTGAAGGGGGTAGGAGAGTTTCAGTGGGGGGAAATAAATGGGATTAAATCTGGAGTATCTGAGAGAGTTAGAGCAAAGGAAGGGGTAGCAGTAATGTTAAATGATCAGTTATGGAAGGAGAAAAGAGAATATGAATGTGTAAATTCAAGAATTATGTGGATTAAAGTAAAGGTTGGATGCGAGAAGTGGGTCATAATAAGCGTGTATGCACCTGGAGAAGAGAGGAATGCAGAGGAGAGAGAGAGATTTTGGGAGATGTTAAGTGAATGTATAGGAGCCTTTGAACCAAGTGAGAGAGTAATTGTGGTAGGGGACTTGAATGCTAAAGTAGGAGAAACTTTTAGAGAGGGTGTGGTAGGTAAGTTTGGGGTGCCAGGTGTAAATGATAATGGGAGCCCTTTGATTGAACTTTGTATAGAAAGGGGTTTAGTTATAGGTAATACATATTTTAAGAAAAAGAGGATAAATAAGTATACACGATATGATGTAGGGCGAAATGACAGTAGTTTGTTGGATTATGTATTGGTAGATAAAAGACTGTTGAGTAGACTTCAGGATGTACATGTTTATAGAGGGGCCACAGATATATCAGATCACTTTCTAGTTGTAGCTACACTGAGAGTAAAAGGTAGATGGGATACAAGGAGAATAGAAGCATCAGGGAAGAGAGAGGTGAAGGTTTATAAACTAAAAGAGGAGGCAGTTAGGGTAAGATATAAACAGCTATTGGAGGATAGATGGGCTAATGAGAGCATAGGCAATGGGGTCGAAGAGGTATGGGGTAGGTTTAAAAATGTAGTGTTAGAGTGTTCAGCAGAAGTTTGTGGTTACAGGAAAGTGGGTGTAGGAGGGAAGAGGAGCGATTGGTGGAATGATGATGTAAAGAGAGTAGTAAGGGAGAAAAAGTTAGCATATGAGAAGTTTTTACAAAGTAGAAGTGATGCAAGGAGGGAAGAGTATATGGAGAAAAAGAGAGAAGTTAAGAGAGTGGTGAAGCAATGTAAAAAGAGAGCAAATGAGAGAGTGGGTGAGATGTTATCAACAAATTTTGTTGAAAATAAGAAAAAGTTTTGGAGTGAGATTAACAAGTTAAGAAAGCCTAGAGAACAAATGGATTTG
>NC_091369.1:14180186-14220186 GCF_038502225.1 Cherax quadricarinatus
TACACAGGGTCGATTTAGCTAGGTTTGAAGCATACCGACTACAAAGTTACACAGGGTCGATTTAGCTAGGTTTGAAGCATACCGACTACAAAGTTACACAGGGTCGATTTAGCTAGGTTTGAAGCATACCGACTACAAAGTTACACAGGGTCGATTTAGCTAGGTTTGAAGCATACAGACTACAAAGTTACACAGGGTCGATTTAGCTAGGTTTGAAGCATACCGACTACAAAGTTACACAGGGTCGATTTAGCTAGGTTTGAAGCATACCGACTACAAAGTTACACAGGGTCGATTTAGCTAGGTTTGAAGCATACCGACTACAAAGTTACAGAGGGTCGATTTAGCTAGGTTTGAAGCATACTGACTACAAAGTTACACAGGGTCGATTTAGCTAGGTTTGAAGCATACCGACTACAAAGTTACACAGGGTCGATTTAGCCAGGTTTGAAGCATACCGACTACAAAGGGTCATTAAGGCTGCATGTTCACCACTGGTAAAGAATACTTTAATCCCCAGTATGAGCGGATGAGGATCAAAGTCAGCTCTAAGTGTCTATATACTTGCAAAGTTGCTCTCAATATCAACGTATTAAACATATATACACTACGTTAAGAAATGTTATTACATTATTTTTTTTTTTACAAACTTGATGTGAATATATTTGAAAACGCAAATTCTTAAATTAATGTTTTTAAGCTATTTATTTTTTATTATTGCTAATAATAATAATAATAATAATAATAATAATAATAATAATAATAATAATAATAATAAATATATTATTACTGCTACTACTACTACTACTACTAATAAATATCCCTATTATCATTATAATTATTATTATTGCAATTATTATTATTATCAAAATGAAGCGCTGAACCTACAAGGGTCATACATCGCCGACTGCAATTACTATAATTATCGTTATAACCATAATGACTCGTAAAGGTCATACAGCGCCTCTGAAAACTGGAAATAAGTACCATACAAGGAATTGATCCAGTTCCTTGGATCAAGAGCCCCTCACCGGCATCAAGGCACTGCTCCATGAATTTTCATCATTATTCCTATTTACATCTATGATCCTACCTTTATTTTGGGACCTGATTTATACTGTAGGTCTCTGGTGGTGGCTGCCGCCCACACGGTAGTTATTACACACCGAATGTTTATGTAATCTATATTTTTTAATTATTATTATTATTATTATTACTATTATTATTATTATTAATTATTATCAAAATTAAGCGTAAACTATTTTTCGTCTAAAGTAAATTGCGTTACATTAAAATTTATTTTCCATACTGCGTTATGAGTTATGCAGTTTAAATTTAGCTTATTTCTAGTTGTTACTATACAAACAACTGAGAGGTTATCTGTTGTTATAGAGAGTTCTGAAACTGTTTATCTTATCACTCCCACTTGGCGTGGGGTCAGGCTGGTTGGTTGGTTAATTAGGTTCAAAGCCTATTGACTACACGAGGGTTATTAAAGCTGCGTATTACCTGTGCGCCTTCTGTCAACGGCAATTCAGTCCCTAAAATAGAGACTAGGGTAAACTCTTAGAATATATACACTTAGAAATACACACAAATAGATACACTGACGCACTCGCCCAAACGGGTCGAGTGTCTTACTGACAACTGCCTGTGACAAATGATAACTAACCGCTAGTGAGTTGTTGTTGTTGTTGTTGTGTGTTTAAAGGGCCACCAGAGCTAACGCCTTATTGAAACCTGCTTCCTGGAGTCCGAAAAAATTATACTTGCAAAATCTATTCGGTAACTGAAGAGGAAACAGTTTCCTCCGGAAATAGGAACGGGAGCATATGTTCCAAATTAGATGAGGTGGATATCCTTGCCTGTTCCCCGCACGAGACTCGCTCCACCTGAGACACCAATCTACTTTCCCAAGCCGTAGATATACACAGGATGGAGAAAGGAGCTGATGTATGGAGACTCGACCAGTTGCCCAGTGGCAAGAGTATGATGAGGACATGCGCCCCGGTGTTCTAGAAAATAGGGAAAAATTCGTCACCGATGCTCAGAACAAAAGTACAGCCTCTGGGTGTATGTAGCCTAGGGTGATGTCCCGGCTCCACTAACAATAACATTGCGCAACTTGGCACATGGTCGTTCTCCTGATCATCCATCTCAAGGCGGATTCTTTGTAGTCCACCAATAACATCGTTAATACGTTATTTCTCCCACTATTGATATGATCTTAATAATGAAGGAATAATGCTGATCAAGGCATGGTTAGGAAAAAAACCTTTCTTCTCTTGTCGCTAACCAACCTTTGCACAGACTTAAATATCATGTTTTTTGTTTTTAAGGATTACACCTTTTTAAAGGATACACGTATTATTTTTAACGTGTCATATTCTTATCAGTTTTATATACAGAGTAGTTAAGTGAGTTTGCAAATAAAGATCTGATGATTTAATCTTCAAAGATATTTTTTTTGCCCAACAGAAACAGGCACAGAAGCAGTGTGTTGTCACCCTACTCAACATGGCTGTTAAATGGCGGGACTAAAAGCTAGCTACACCTCCTCGTCATATTCCACAACAAAGGCTGGGTTACATGAGGTAATGAATGCTGTCAGCCTGAGCTGGGAAACTTCAGTAAGGTATTTCACTACTATGAACTCAGCAGCTACGGTAGCTTGAAAAGTTTCCTTCCAGCAGAGATGGAATTCCTGTTACTTGGTAATTACCTTCTCCAAGAACAGCCAGTCTCAACACGCAAAGAAAACGGAGTTTATGAAGATATTATCATCTCGGAGAAATATTTTTTTTAAATAAAATAATATAGTTTCAATGACGTATCTTTTTTTTCAACAAACCGGCCGTATCCCACCGAGGCAGGGTGATCTAAAAAGAAAAACGAAAGTTTCCCTGTTTAAATTTAGTAATGTATACAGGAGAAGGGGTTACTAGCCTCTTGCTCCCGGCATTTTAGTCGCTTCTTACGGCACGCATGACTTACGGAGGAAGTATTTTGTTCCACTTCCCTATGAATTATGAAGTATCTATTTTATAAGTTCTATGATGTCATATATGTTATCATCGTTTCCAAAGTTATCATTTTAAACGAAATCTTTAATTACGATACCAAGGATATCTTTCGAGTCACTGATACCAGTCTGGATGTAAACAGCACGAACATGGAATCAGAAATGTCACTTAGCGACTTCGGTTTCAAAATAAAATGGACAGTTTAAATTATTATAATCAGAACTAAACGTTAAACCCACCAGAGTCATACATCGCTGGGATAATTTAAAGCTCGATTTACGGTGAAGATTTCAGTAGTTATAACAGGTGAATAATCTGACAGACGGCCCCTGAAGGAACATTCAACCGTTTATACACTTGCCTCTTGGAGGTAATGATTGAGGTGACCGAGGTAGTGGATGAGTAGTGAACAAAACAGCTGGCTTCCCTCCTCTGGCTCATGTTGCGTTTTATCTGGGAAACACAAAGTGTGGATGTCGATGTAATAAGATTCCTAATGAGTTATCTTCCCGTCACCAGCTTGTCTACCTCAATCAAGTTATTTCCAGGTTATTTACATAGAGACATGGTGCCAGTAGCATCAATGAAACTGCTACAAAGAGGAAAGTTGACTGATGTCTGTTTTGATCGCCATGATGCCGTGGTAAAGGGTCATGGAGGTACCTGCTTATCTATTTTCCTCTCGTTCTATTCCTTGGAAGAGTTGGATCCCAGGACACATGCAGCCATGCATTCAAATGCGCATCCAGCTTATCCAAGGGAGCAAAGTCATAAGCTAATTTAGTTTCAGTCAGGGCCTTAACTTATAAAAAACAACAAAGATTACATGTTTTCTCCTTTGGATGAATCAGGAAAGTACATAAGGATAATGTAACAAGAATACATAAAAAATTACAGGCATCTTTTTGTCGTCTCGTGTGAGAGGTATGCTTGCCTCAGCATCAAAAACTGGCTCTGTCGTGCAGACAAATCTAAGGTTGTGAAAATATGCCACTTTCTGTTTACCACTCTAAATAATTCACTAATTAATATTTTTCAACGCACATTGCATTTTGTTTACAAATCGTTAATATCCAACATGGCCGCTCCTCCGGGTAACAAGTAAAATCCTGGCGCCTGTGGAATCCCTCCATACGTCATGACGAAGAATCATTGTATCGCTCTTGCATACTAGCGGTGAGGAATTCACGAGATACGCCATTGCCGGTTTAAAAGAGAACTTTCGAGCACTAGTGTGTGCAATAAACAGCGGTGACTGGCACGAGCGAAGCCCAAGTGAGGGCATTAAATCAGCAGTAGAATTAAGTACTTCTTTTTTTGAGTCACACGTTCTGAAGCTGACCACAGCTTAGACTCCAAAATAATTTCCAATGCTGCTTTAAAAGAATAGGTATATATATTGCAGTTATGCCAAATGTTATTTATTTATTGTTCCTGAAGAGCGAAACGGTGATACCGACAAACTGTAAATAAAAGACACAAATTTACTGATTAAGAAAGAAACCACTAATGGCGAGACGTTTCCTTAATAAAAGCC
Organism: Cherax quadricarinatus; assembly: GCF_038502225.1. Taxonomy (NCBI): domain Eukaryota; kingdom Metazoa; phylum Arthropoda; class Malacostraca; order Decapoda; family Parastacidae; genus Cherax; species Cherax quadricarinatus. Next base: position 14,184,747 of record NC_091369.1, read on the forward strand.
ACAATCAGTGCAAGCGTGGCTTTCACCTGTTCCTTTACAATTGTCTGGTTTATTAGGTTAAAAGCCTATCGACTTCTCGAGAGTCATTAAGGTTGCATGTTCTCCATACACCACCAGCCAAGGGTACTGCAATTACTAAAAAGAAGGGATTAAAATATACTCTCACTGTGTATAATCACTGTTGGTTACACACCTTCAGTTATACTCGTATATACCATATTCTTGACTGCAAATTAATACCAGTTTGTTATATAATTGCTTGCAATATTAAATAAGGATATCAAATTAATTTTGTATGAAAGTGACTCATACAACGTTAGTTAACTTTATTTTTGATACCTTTCGTCCACCAAGACCGTTATCAATCCAGTACATTAACAGAAATACTGAAAGTGTAGTAGCCGTTGTAATGTAAGGTGTACAAAATAGTTAAACGTTAATGAGTGTGTGTTAACGGGTTCAGATACACCAAACACAAGCTAGCAAGTACTGCAGTAATGGATCAGCCCAGTGTCATGCCAAGGCCGAGAGTTACCATAAGAAATTAATTAAAATTCACACACAGTTCAATAAAGTCGCTGTCAGGGACAGGAAGATCAAGGTCGTTATCGAGATAATTTATTTATATTCATAAATCAAGGAGTTACATTCAGACTAGCATTTTTTTTTCTTACATTGATGTGATGAATCTTGTTCAGGTGATCCGAGTATTATAGATATATTTCGTTTATTGTGCCTTTCCGTTTTGATAAATGCTTGGCTAGATTTCCGGCTAATTCGTGGAAAACACAGTGTCTGATGTCAGTTAACTACTCGTTAAATTGAGCCTAAGTAGGACTCTTATTTTGTGGAGGATGCGAGAAAATATACATGGGAGACACTGACTTTTACACACCCGTTTCAACGATCATTAAAAAAGCTTCCCGCACTTTGTTAATAATTCCTGTGTTAATCAGAGGAATACCAATGATCACTTGATGAAGTGGAATACTGCCAACCTATGATCAAAGAAGAGAATTTACATAAACGCCTTTGTTTACAATCTGAGTTCATTTGTCTTGGCAATACAGTTTTGCAGAAATCCTGGAGCTTCATCGTCAACCAGCGTTTCGGCTAAAATGATTTTAGATCGTCAGGACCACCGTCAGGAGAAACCATTAACTATTTTGAGTATCTCGCCTACACTACAACTGATCTCCAGGCTATTATAATTTGCTCTGTGTTCTTGTCTTTGCATTGGACTGATGAAGCCTTTGGTGGGCGAAACGTTTGCATAATATCTCTATCTAACGCTGTATGTCTTTCCATGCATGTATATTATACACCTCGAAACATCCGATTTGTAGAAGTATTTCTCAAATACACATATTCGTAATCTTGGTGACATTGCATTAATTATTAACATATTATAATTATAACTTTAGTAAGTTGCTTCATTATCACAGAAACTTTGTGAGGCCAAGTTACATTTCTGTTTCTAAGTTGATAATAGTTGGGCTTTTAAGCCAGCGCTGGAGGCTGTGTTATGTCTGTTAAGTTAACTTATCAACCCTTCTGCATTTGTTAATGTAACTCACTTACTCATCCTTCTGTATTTGTTAATATAACTCACTCATACTTGAGTATTTGTTAGTGTAATTTATTCATCCTTGTGCAATTGTTAATGTAACTTACCCATCTTTCTGTATTTGTTAAAGTAACTCACTCATCCTTCTGTATTTGATAATTTTACTTTACGATCCTACTGTCTTTGTTAATGTTACTTACCCATACTCGTGTTTTTGTTGTTGTTACTCATCGAACCTCCTGTTTTATGTTCTTGTTACTTGTCCACCCTGTACTTAATACAGGAGGACCGATAAGTACAAGGTGGACACGTAACAATAACAAAAACAGGAGGTTCGATAAGTAACAATAAGACAAACAGGAGGATCGATATATTATTGTTACTTGTCGGCCCTTCCGTAATTTTTTAATGTTACGTAACAGCTCATCTTTATGTGTTAATGTTACTTATCAACTCCCCATTGTTACTTATGGAGATACCTATATTTATTAATGTTCCATAGAAATTCTCCTTTACGAGTTAAATGTAAGGTTACTTGTACTACCTAGATGCTATGTAGAGGCAGGACACAGAGAAGCCAGGAGCCCACAGCCCTCAGCGTTAGGTATCTGCTACTTTGCTTTTAGTACTAAGTATTGAGTACAAACAAGGTTTAATTGTGGCAACAATTCGCCCTGAACAGAGCTTTATCGACTTAAAGCTCTTCCTTGAACTTTATCAAGTTGATAAAGCAACTTGTATCTGTCAGTCTGTTCGTAAAGCCTTAGATGTAACGACTGCAACAAAGTCAATATGGCTGCAATTTGCACTGCTTAAACTATCAAAAATACTTCAGTATCCCTTTCTATGAATTAAATAGTCTCGGCTTAATTACTGTGAAAGAAATGTGCTTCTAGATATATACTCCCTGAAATATACGTCTTAAGGCATATTTATACTCTGTAAGACATACGTTTTTAGGTGAATATACACTGGAAGATGTACACTTCTAAGTGTATAAACCATGAAAAATATACGCATCTGGGAATACATGTTTTGAGAGATGTATACTTCTAGGTGTAAAAACTGAACGGTATATTCCTCTAGATAAAGATACTTGGAGATATGCAATTTTAAATCGATATTCTATGAAGTATATACTTATGTGTATATAAACCGTGGAGCACATTCTACGTGCATGAAATCTTAGACATTCACTACTAGGTGTATATACTTCTAGGTGTATATAGTGTGAGGTGTATATATTTCTAGGTGTATATAGTGTGAGGGATAAGCACTTCTAGGTTGTATATACTGTGAGGAATATTTACTTCTAGGTACAAATACTGTGAGGAATATTCACTTCTAGGTATAAATACTGTAAGTATACACTTCTAGGTGTATATACTATGATAGATATACACTTCTTGGTCGTATATACTCTGATGAAATATAGTCGTTATTCCCTACATATAATTAACCCTCAACTTACATGCATTTCGAAATCAAAGACCCTCACGGGTTTAGTTCTTCCTGAACTCTAATACAATATGTATTCCTGGGAAGCACAAGTGCATTATGTATTCATGCAAGTGAATAACTAATTTATTAGTGTTAACAAGGCATCCGAAGCTTCACTTCGTAGGTTTCTCTAATTTAAAAGCCTGTGTACGGCAGGTTTCAATCCAGGTTTCAATCCCTGAAACCTGGATTAAACTCTCGGTGTCTATATATATATATATATATATATATATATATATATATATATATATATATATATATATATATATATATATATATATATATATATATATATATATATATGCAAAACAACCACTCTGAAAGAATAGAGAAATTCCGAGCGTTTTCGTGACTTCTCATAGTTCCTTGATAATGTGAGTAGTCACGAAAACGCTTGGGATTTCTCTATTCTTTCAGAGTGGTTGTTTTGCATATTCTGAAATCACCTGTTTAGTGTGTCTACTGCCTATACTACTGGCTCTTCCTACTCCTACAAGATGCTATTCCTCCTTGCCCTATATATATATATATATATCCATATATATCCATTTATATATTTTTACTGACAAATCCATTTGTTCTCTAGGCTTTCTTATATATATATTTTATATATATATATATATATATATATATATATATATCTTAGTGGTTGTTTCTCCTACTTTTTGCATATTCTTCACCTGTTTAGTGTGATCTTATTGAATTTACACATTCATATTCTCTTTTCTCCTTCCATAACTGATCATTTAACATTACTGCTACCCCTTCCTTTGCTCTAACTCTCTCAGATACTCCAGATTTAATCCCATTTATTTCCCCCCACTGAAACTCTCCTACCCCCTTCAGCTTTGTTTCGCTTAGGGCCAGGACATCCAAATTCTTTTCATTCATAACATCAGCAATCATCTGTTTCTTGTCATCCGCACTACATCCACGCACATTTAAGCAACCCAGTTTTATAAAGTTTTTCTTCTTCTCTTTTTTAGTAATTGTATACAGGAGAAGGGGTTACTAGCCCATTGCTCCCGGCATTTTAGTCGCCTCATACGACACGCATGGCTTACGGAGGAAAGATTCTTTTCCACTTCCCCATGGACAATAGAAGAAATAAAAAAGAACAAGAGCTATTTAGAAAAAGGAGAAAAACCTAGATGTATGTATATATATATATGCAAAAAAATCACATGGAGGGGGCAGTTGAATGATAGCTCAAGGCCTTCCGTGTTGCAATCACCACATCAGGAGCTTGCAATGTTGCAGAAATGAGTTGGACGTCCAAGTAGATTCGTTCTGGGGGGGGGGAACGTTTTTGCAAAGACGTTTTTCCGCTGAACGCAACTACTGGGTAAGAATTCTTAGTTTCTTAACAAAGCAAGAAACAATTTTCCTAACCTGGTGAAAACTACTGTGTAAAGAGAGAGAGAAAGAGAGAGAGAGAGAGAGAGAGAGAGAGAGAGAGAGAGAGAGAGAGAGAGAGAGAGAGAGAGAGAGAGAGAGAGAGGGGGGGTGAAGAGGGACGAAAACAAGAGAAAAACAAATTGTTAATTACGCTTCCATGACGCGCAGTCAAACGAGAGAATTAAGTGTAAACCTCTGACTTTCATTTCGAATCACCGTTGCTGCTATATACGGTGCTGCTATACACGGTGCTGCTATACACGGTGCTGCTATACACGGTGCTGCTATACACGGTGCTGCTATACACGGTGCTGCTATACACGGTGCTGCTATACACGGTGCTGCTATACACGGTGCTGCTATACACGGTGCTGCTATACACGGTAGTGCTATACACGGTAGTGCTGTACACGGTAGTACTATACACGGTGATGCTATACATGGTGAACCTCTAGACTTACAGGGGCGATCGTTTACAGTGTCTGGCCTCGACAGACTATGAATAACACAGAGTCGACCAGATCAACAAGTGATTCTCCCTAATTAGTCCCCCATTAGGTTCTCTTAATTTAATTCGACTGGGAACGATAATCCCTGACTGACCCTGCGATGGGGGGCCAGGAACGGGGGCATTGAGACTGGTTAAGCGCTCTTGATCCGAGGAATTGCAGCTACTCTCCCTTTACTTGGATCAAACCGGATTATTCTCAAGAGTTCGGTGCTTCTCCGTGGATAATTCAACAGTGATAAGATTATAATATTAATACTAATACTAATAATAAACAGTGATAATTCCCCATTTTCCTTACGTAATTTTAAATAATAATAATTAGTGTTAATAAAATGTTAATATCGATAACATTATTACTACTACCAATATTAATAATTTTTACATTTTCTCTCATTCCCCACAAGTATTGAATGACCATAACAACCACAACTCCACCACAACAACACAACTACAACACCACCATAACCACAACAACAACATAGCAACCACGACCACAACAAAATAACCAACAACATCAGCAACAACCACAACAGCAACAAACACAACAGTAAAAATAAAAAAAAACACAACAACAAATACCAAACAACAATCACAGCAACAATCACAACATCCACAACAACAACAACCACAGGCTTTTGATAGAGTACCACACCAGAGACTGATAAAGTGGCAGCTCACGGCATTGATGGAAAAGTGCTGTCATGGAACAAGTCTTGGCTCACCAACAGGAAGCAAAGAGTGTGCATAAATGGGGTAAAATCTGAGTGGGGATCTGTAACAAGTGGCATTCCACAGGGATCAGGTTTAGGCCCATTGTTGTTTATATGTATCAGTAACCTTGAAGAGGGAATTACTAGTGATATGAGCAAATTCGCTGATGACACGAAGATAGGTAGGATAATCGATTCAGACGTAGAAGTCACGGAACTTCAGGAGGATTTAGACAGACTCATTTCGTGGTCAGAAAAGTGGCAGATGTAGTTAAACGTAGATAAATGCAAAGTTCTGAAGCTCGGGAATGTTCATAACCCTAGCACTTATCAGCTTAATAATGTTGAACTTAGCCGTACAGAATGCGAAATGGACTTGGAGGTTATGGTAAGCAGCAACCTTAAACCAAGGCACCACTGCATAAGAGTACGTAATAAGGCAAACAGATTACTGGGATTTATATCAAGAAGTGTAAGTAACAGAAGTCTAGCGGTTATACTGCACCTTTATAAATCATTAGTAAGGCCTTACCTAGATTACGCAGCTCATTTCTGATCTCCATATTACACAATGGATATAAATTCGTTAGAAAACATTCAGCGAAGAATGACAAAATTAATACATAGAAATCTTCCGAATGAAGAAAGATTGAAGACCCTTAAATTACATTCACTTATAAGATTAAGATTATGTTCTTATGTTCTTATGAGTGGGAGGGGTTGGATTTGAGTGGGACTTGCACATCAGAGCTTATTTCTTGGGTAGCATTGAAAATTGGGTTGGTCAAATGTTTGTTAGTGGGATGAATTGTAAAGGACCTGCCTAGTATGGGCCAACAGGCCTGCTGCAGCGTTCCTCCTTTCTTATGTTTCTTATGTTCTTATGATCGAAGTGTATAAGTGGAAGATGGGTATTAACAAAAGGGACATTAATAAAGTCTTGAGGATATCCCTCCATGAGAGAACCCGCATTAATGGATTCAAATTAGGTAAGTTTAGATTTAGAAAGGATATAGGAGAGTATTGGTTTCGTAATAGGGTAGTTGAAGCCTAAAACCTTAGAACATAAGAATGGAGGAACACTGCAGAAGGCCTACTGGCCCATACAAGGCAGATCCTTATCAAAACGACCTCTACCCAAATTTAAGTTGGATAAATACACGAGTGAAAGGGGTTGGATTTGAGTGGGAATTGCACATCCGTAAATAAATTTATTTATTTACCATTTATCACAGATTCATCTAAGTTTATTGCTTGGGAAGCGTTGAAAATGCGTAGGGCAAATATTCTGTTAGTGGGATGGATTTGTGTAGGACCTACCTAGTGTGGGCAAACAGGCCTGCTGCAGTGTTCCTCGTTTCTTACGTTAACCATAGCCACAATAGCAGTCACAACAACAACAACAACAACAACAAAGCACTAGAGGAAAGTGTATTATCAGATATGATCCGAGGAAAGGGAGAGTAGCTTTAATTTCTTGGATCAAGGTCAGTTTATTAGACTGATATAACTGACTGTATGAGAGCTGCTTCCCTCTCCATTGACTGTATGAGAGCTGCTTCCCTCTCCATTGACTGTATGAGAGCTGCTTCCCTCTCCATTGACTGTATGAGAGCTGCTTCCCTCTCCCTCCGTTACTGTATGAGAGCTCCTTCCCTCTCCGTTGACTGTACGAGAGCTTCTTCCCTCTCCCTCCGTTACTGTATGAGAGCTTCTTCCCTCTCCCTCCGTTACTGTATGAGAGCTTGTTAGGTAAGACACATATGCAACAGTTAGGTATCTTTATTTCGAAACGTTTCGCCTACACAGTAGGCTTCTTCAGTCGAGTACAGAAAAGTTGATAGAAGCAGAAGATACTTGAAGACGATGTAATCAGTCCATCACCCTTAAAGTTTTGAGGTGGTCAGTCCCTCAGTCTGGAGAAGAGCATTGTTCCGTTGTTTCAGACAACGGAACAATGCTCTTCTCCAGACTGAGGGACTGACCACCTCAAAACTTTAAGGGTGATGGACTGATTACATCGTCTTCAAGTATCTTCTGCTTCTATCAACTTTTCTGTACTCGACTGAAGAAGCCTACTGTGTAGGCGAAACGTTTCGAAATAAAGATACCTAACTGTTGCATATGTGTCTTACCTAACAATCTGTCGGTATTTTATACCATTTTAATGTATGAGAGCTCCTTCCTTCTCCATTGACTGTATGAGAGCTTCTTCCCTCTCCCTCCGTTACTGTATGAGAGCTCCTTCCCTCTCCCTCCGTTACTGTATGAGAGCTCCTTCCCTCTCCGTTGACTGTATGAGAGCTCCTTCCCTCTCCCTCCGTTACTGTATGAGAGCTCCTTCCCTCTCCCTCCGTTACTGTATGAGAGCTCCTTCCCTCTCCCTCCGTTACTGTATGAGAGCTCCTTCCCTCTCCATTGACTGTATGAGAGCTTTTTCCCTCTTGACTGTAAGAGAGCTCCTTTCCTCACTCTCACTCACTGGATAAAAGCTCTTTTCCTACATCTTTCTGACTGAAAGAGAATTTCCTCACCATCTCTCTCTCTCTCTCTCATTCTCCCTCTCTCTTTTACACTGGGTTTTAAAATGTTAGTTTAAGGATTCCTAACTTTATTAACAAGCTAAGAACTATTACCTACATTAGCTCTCTTTCTCATTTTCTCCCTCATCATCGCATCTTACTTATCCTTCACTATTTTCTTGCTGTTTCCTTCCCTTCCTTTACGTTCTCTCTCTTCTCCCCAGTACTCAGGGAGAACCCTTCAAGGTGTTGAATCCGAAATTGGCTTCATGCAAATTTCTGCTGCAATTAAACCTTTGGACATAAAGTTAATTATTCCCAACAACCTGTTTAGTGAGTAGCTATCTTTCTCCTAGCTGCCTATTTAGTGCCTAGCCTCCCTCCCAGCTGCCTAGTTAATGTCCAGCATCCCTCCCAGCTCCCTAGTTGGTGCCCAGACTTCATCCTGGCTGCTTAGGTATTGCTTAGATTGCCTCCTAGCTACTTAGTTAATGCTCAGTGTTCTTCCTAGCTGCCTAGTTATTTTCCAGATTGCTTCCTAGGTGCCTAGTGCCCATCCTGCCTAGTTAGTACCCAGACTGCCTCCTAGCTGCCTAGTTATTACACAAACTGCCTCCTAACTGCCTAGTTAGTGCCTAGACTGTCTCGCAACAGCCTAGGCAGTGTCCTTTTGTTCTTCCTCTACACAAATAACCCGCACATAGAAGAGAGGAACTTACGACAACGTTTCGGTCCGACTTGGACCATTTACAAAGTCACACTGGTATGTTACACGTACAAAGCAGAAGACATACAGATCAATGTTTAGAATGTAGAGTGTAAACATTGTATTGGTCTGAGGAAAGCACTGTGTGGCGAAACGTTCCCGCAGTAAAGACAGCCAAATGTTGTACAAGTGTCTCATTTATCAACCTGTCAGTTCTCTGAACCATTTGTCTACATTCCTGCCAGACACATCTTGGAATCTTGATACTGGGAATTCTACGCCTGCTTAAACCTATAGGCATGACCTACTTCCACCTGTGGATTTGTCCAAGGTGACACCGCCTACAACTGCTTCACCTCACGTGTTTACAGTATATAAGCTCCTCCGCGCATATGCTGTACTCTTATCAAGATTGAAGGACTGATCATATCGACTCCAGGCTGAGGGACTGATTACCTTAAACTTCTTCTGATCTTCAACCATTCTTCTCTTTATTGGACCGAGGAAGCCTCTGGTTGGAGAAACATTTCCACAATAAATATTACCAAGACAAGTATCTAATTCAGCTATGTTTACAACCAAAACATACACATTATGTCAACCCATGTAATATAATTCGTTCAAACCTTATCCATACAACTGAATTATACTCATCACTTCAATGCATTCAACAATTTAACGCATTCAAATGTAATCCATACAACCAAAAATTGAGTGGTTAGTTAAGTTTTAAGTTTTCTGAATACAACAGGTTATTACTTCCGTATGTCACTTATACACATTCATTTAAGAATTCTTTAATTCTCTAAACGAATGTAAGGAAAAGTTTTAGCGTATATACACTGAGAGATGTACACTTCCCGGTGTATATACATTGAGAAAGAGAAACGTTTCTTTCTCATTCTCATATCTGATACAGTGACATAAATCACAGCAACGTATCGTCCTCTGCAGATGATACTAGCATGTATAAGAGAGTGGCGTCCATGGAAGACACATGAGCTTCCAAGCTGATATAAACAAAGTCTTCCAATGCGTTATTGACAACAATCTGATGTTCAATGAGGACAGATTTTAGCTAGTACATCATGGAAAAATTGAGGAAATAACAAAAATGGGATAAAAAAATCTCAAACTGCTCAATAGAGCGTAAGTCAAATAAGAGAGACCTGGAAGTGATAATGTCAGATCGCAGCTGCAAAGAAAAATTATAAGTTGGATAACTAGAGCTTTCACTGCAAGAGATGGCAAGCCAATGATACGCTTCATGTCACTCGTTCTGTCGTCGTTGGAAAACTGTTCTGTGCTATGGGCTTTTTTTTGAGGTAGGCGAAATTGCTAGTTGGAAAATGTGCAGAAAACCTTAATAACTCAGCCAAGCACTTAAATTACTGGGAGTTCTTCAAATCTCTAGTACTGTAATCTTCAAAACGTAGGCGAGAAATATACATCATAAACTACATCTAGAAGATACTGAAGAAATAAGTCTAAATCTTGCACACAGAAATTATTTCTTACGAACACAAGTGGTGTGGCAGACGGTGCCGGATGCCTCCAATGAAATGCAGAAAAGCTATAATTACACTGAGAAAGAATTCTGTAATTGTCAAAAGACTACAACTTTTTCAACACCCTTCATTTATGCATTAACCCGTAGTCCAGGAGATTCGGTATGTGGCGCCATCTGGCCAGGGAATTATCTTAATTTCTCTGCCGTCATTTACTGTTTTCTTCTCGACTTATAGGGATTTCTCTTCTGTTCTTCCCGTTTTCTTTCTTCAGGGGAGACGACTTTTGTCTCCTGATTTCCCCTACTCCAGGCCTGAAATTCAGGCCAGAAGTAGGTTAGTGTTCCTTAAGTGTGGCCTTCATCTTTTTCTTTTCTGGCAGTCCTCTGTTCTTGGCTTGGCACCCTTGGAGATAGAAGTGTATGAGAACGGGATTTTTGTAACTCTCTTCCCATCTATAGATGTGATAGGTCTTAGAATAATTTTTAAGGGAGTGTAAACATAACGCGGACTAGACGGATCTTCACAGAGTTGCTCAGACTTCACCGAAGCGTCTTAACAATCTTCATTTAGCTCATCAATGGCCATGATCTGCCAGTGAAATATAACACGGTAGTGTGTGAACCACCTTGCTTTCTCCACCTCCAGATCAACCTTAACCAACTCATCTACCGACCTGTCTGTGACGCTGGAAGACTCTCGTTATTCCGGCTTCATTTATAACAGTTTCACCATCTTGTGGAGAACAACAGTTGACCCTGACGTCTACTGTATGTCCCCCGCAGACGTCTACTGTATGTCCCCCGCAGACGTCTACTGTATGTCCCCCGCAGACGTCTACTGTATGTCCCCCGCAGACGTCTACTGTATGTCCCCCACAGACGTCTACTGTATGTCCCCCGCAGACGTCTACTGTATGTCCCCCGCAGACGTCTACTGTATGTCCCCCGCAGACGTCTACTGTATGTCCCCCGCAGACGTCTGCTGTATGTCCCCCGCAGGCGTCTGCTGTATGTCCCCCGCAGGCGTCTGCTGTACGTTCCCCGCAGACGTCTACTGTATGTCCCCCGCAGACGTCTACTGTATGTCCACTGCAGACGTCTACTGTATGTTCCACGCAGACGTCTACTGTATGTCTCCCGCAGACGTCTACTGTGTAACACTGTACACAGCGGTGTAAGAACATTGAAGGCAGGACACTGTGTAATACCGTACATAGCAGTGTAAGAGCAGTGAAGGCAGGTCACTGTGCAACATTGTACACAGCAGTGTACCAACAGTGAAGGCACCGGTGGGTAGCATACTATTACCCCCTGTATATGACAAAGCCAAAGGCAAGAAACGGAAATTACCTAAATGCATTATTATTATTATTATTAATTGTTATTAAAAATGATTATTTGCGACCACTGTTAGCCTCAGAGTTACCTCTGAGTTACCAGACCCTGCCGCGTGGAGGCCAGTGGTTCGTCTTTAAGGTCCTACCCTACACCTTCGATATCCTAGGTCCACGTGTCCAGGAATACATCGGTTGGCCCTCGGATGTCGGCCCCTCCTCACTACCCCAAGGTTGGCCTTGACACTCTGTATTCACGCCTTCTCCAGGTCCATGTATTCAGGAATCCATCCTCACTTCCCCAAGGTCAGTCTCAACAGCCTCGCTTTCCCCAGGGCTATGGCTCCAGGAACCCATCTGTTCGTTCACGGATTTCTTCCCTTCTCCACTTCTCAAAAGTCAGCGGCTTTCGCCCTCTCCCCCTCATCATTCCAGTGACCTTGTTGGATGGAAACTTGGTCTTGTCTAGCTGGTCTAGGGTAGAGACTGTCGAGGTGGGTGGAATTACAGGAGGTGACACACAAAATTGTGTCCAGTAATTATACCCACCAAGACATCTACCACCATAGGTCAGATGAAAACAGACGATTTATCAAGTAATCAAAAGCTGCTGGAATCGGGTTAATACATGACTAAAAAACACCAGGAAGCGGGTTAATATGTGACGACTCAAGACCAACTAGAAGCGGGTTAACATACGACTAAAAACTGACAGTAAGCGGGTTAATATATGACTCTAGTTATATATTAACCCGCGTCCTGTTGGTTTTTAGTCATATATATATACCAGCACCAGATTTTCTTACTGACAAACAATATACCAACACAAGGTTTTTTTTTTTCTGACAAACACTAAACAAACACAAGCTTTTTTCCTGGCGAACAATAAACCAGCGCCAGATTTTTTCCAGACAAACAATATACCAGCACCAGATGTTTTCTGACAAACAATATACCAGCACCAGATTTTTTACCATCAAACAATATACCAGCACCAGATTCTCTGAAAACATTCTTCCTAATATACGTAATGTTGTAAGACCTCTTTACTCTTTAAAGACTCAAAATAGATATACGCAGTTGTAATTATATCTATAGAGTTGGAATGTGGAAAGGGAATATGCTCTTTCATCAAGCAAGTGTAATCATAAATGCTCATTGTTATTTTCGAGATGAAAGAGTCTGGAATATACACTGACACACCCTGCAAATTATTTTTTATTAAGTTGAAAGAAATGTTGTCTGGGGGTAAAAGATTTACTGAGCTTTTAGGAGTTGATGACTAATTATAGAATTTTGTTTAATATATTTGATTTTTCTCTCTTTCTGTTTATCATTTGGAATGTTTTGTTTATCTTTGTGCCTCTCTCTCTCTCTGTCTCTCTCTCTCTCTCTCTCCTCTTTTCCGTTTTCTTTTCTCCATAACTCCTCTGTCTCTCGTCTGTCTGTTTCTGTCTTCATCTCCCCCAGTCTAATGGTTATAATCATAACCTAAATGTTTAACGGGGTTGACGGGTAAGCCAGAGGAAACCTTCGGTCAGATGACCTATAGCTCCAGCTGTGGGTCATCCAATGACTTAATTAACCTTCGTCAGGAAACATTACAAGTGTTTCCTGATCTCACTCCACCATCCACACTTACACCCCGTTAAAGGCTGCATCCATCCATTACCAATACACTCATCCATCTATTCACCCATCCTCTCACCAACTTGTCCACTGGCCAACCCATCAATATATTTACTCACCAACCCATCTACCCAGCTCTCATGATACGAGAGTCGTCAACAATGAGCACCGAAGAGAAAAATCTAAGACAAAATAGAAAGGAACGGTATTTTTCATTCTCTGAAGAGGATATCTAATGAAGAGCGAGAAACGCAGATCCTTTATACTCTGTATTGGATTCTCTATCCGTATAGGATTAAGACGTTCCTGAGACATGCATAATAGGTCACCATAAGCCTACCATTAATCAAACAGCCTCGTTTGCTATTATTATTATTATTATTTTGTCTAAATGCTAAACCCACAAGGGTCATACAGCTATTATTTCATTAATTGTACATAAGAGCGACACCTGGGTATCTTTAATTTAAAGACGTTTCGCCCACCAGCAGCTTTTCAGTTCAATACAGAGATGGAAATATAAACACATATGCAGTATAATGTGATCCTTTATTGACTACGTTTCGCCCACACAGTGGGCTTTTTCAAGTCACAAACAGATCTACCTGGGGTGGAAGGGACGCGAGTATTTATAGTCAGGTTCAGAATGCTGAGGTCAGGTGGAGAATGCTGCATCTGATGATGTACAGAGTGGGGTTATAGAGTCTAAAATCTTGGGTAGCTTGGAAAGGAGGTTGGATAAGTTTGTGAGCAGACCTTCTACAGTGTTCTTCCATTCCTGTGTTCTTATGTGGGATAGCGATGAAGAAGTTTCTTGGCAAGTGGTCAGCTAAGTTATAGAAGCCACTATTCTGGTTGAAGTTGTCGGATATAGAAATAAGTGATGATTGCAGGATTCTTCGGTATTGAGTGTTGTCTTCTGTGGCGATAAATCTCGAGTTTCTGTAGTTTATCAAGTGGTTGTGTGAATTACGGTGTTGTACACAGGCATTCCTTGTGTTGTCAGACCTGCTTGCGTACTGGTGTTCTGAAATATGTGTTTGGAGGTCCCTTGATGATTCGCCCACGTATAATTTGTTGCAGTCACTACAAGGGATTATGTATACCCCTGCAGAGGGTGGAAGCTTGTCCTGTCTATCACTTGTAATGTCCTTGATGGTCGTGGTTGTGGAGGTAGATACTTCAAATGAGGTATACAGGTATTCTCTGTGTGAAGAATCCATTTCTACTGCAGTGTTTGACACGATGGAAATAAATGGTATAAAATACAGACACAATGGAAATATAAACACATATGCAGTATAATGTGATCCTTTATTGACATCGTTTCGCCCACACAGTGGGCTTTTTCAAGTCACAAACACATCTACCTGGGGTGGAAGGGACGCGAGTATTTATAGTCAAAGGACTCGCCGCATTCTGAGGGGCTCAGAACAAGGGAAGAAACTTCTGCACACCATGCCCAGCAACCCCAGACCTGCCAGAATGTACGTCCTGCCAAAAACTCACAAGCCTGGTATCCCACTGAGGCCCATATCCTCGGGAATGGGCAGTGCTCCCCACCAGCTTTCAGGAATTCTCGCAAAACACCTCTCTAAACTCTTGGGCACTATCAGTCCAGCACATCTCAAACACTCGGGTGATCTTCTCAATCGCATTCGCAACATCAACATCAGGAACAAGAAACTTTCCAGCCTTGACGTCACTTCCCTATTCACCAAAGTACCTACTACACAAGCCATCGATCTCTTGCGCAGGAAAATTGACGATTCACTTGATCTTCCCATTCCAGCCAGCGATTTCATCGACCTTGTTGAACTATGTGTTGGCTTTACGTGTTTCTCTTTCGAAAATCACCTCTTTCAGCAGACTTTTGGACTACCCATGGGTTCGCCACTCAGTGCGGTCCTGGCGAACCTATACATGGAACATCTAGAAGCCGAACGTTTCTCCACCATTATTACTTCGTCTGTCACCTGGCTCCGTTATGTTGACGACATTCTCCTCATAACTCCTAAACGCCTCAACGTTCAAGCTCTCCAAGACAAGCTCAACCAAGTCGAGCCTTCAATCCAGTTCACACTTGAAGAAGAAGTCGACAACACTCTTCCTTTCCTTGATGTTCTGCTCTGCAAAGCTGACCACGAACTTCGTTTTAAAGTCTATCGAAAACCCACCAACCAAAACGATCTTCTCCACTTCTACTCTCACCACGACACCAAAAGTAAACGTGGTGTAATTATAGGTTTCTTCCTGCGTGCACTCAGAATCTGCAGCAATGAGTTTCTTGAAGAAGAATGCACGATAATTGAACAAGTATTTTCTAAACTCCACTATCCTCGTCACTTCATCAGAGACTGCAGACGACGGGTATTAAACATCTTCAACACACCCAGAGAAGACACTGCCGAGAAGAGGTACATAGTCCTCCCCACCAACTCCATTGCCAAACACGTTTCCAACATCTTTTCCAATACCTCATTCCAAGTATCTATCTCCACAACCATGACCATCAAGGACATTACCAGTGATAGACAGGACAAGCTTCCACCCTCTGCAGGGGTATACATAATCCCTTGTAATGACTGCAACAAATTATACGTGGGCGAAACATCAAGGGACCTCCAAACACGTATTTCAGAACACCAGTACGCAAGCAGGTCTGACGATACAAGGAATGCCTGTGTACAACACCGTAATTCACACAACCACTTGATAAACTACAGAAACTCGAGACTTATAGCCACAGAAGACAACACTCCATACAGAAGAATCCTGCAATCATCACTTATTTCTATATCCGACAACTTCAACCAGAATAGTGGCTTCTATAACATAGCTGAACCACTTGCCAAGAAACTTCTTCATCGCTATCCCACATAAGAACACAGGAATGGAAGAACACTGTAGAAGGTCTGCTCACAAACTTATCCAACCTCCTTTCCAAGCTACCCAAGACTTTAGACTCTATAACCCCACTCGGTACATCATCAGATGCAGCATTCTCCACCTGACCTCAGCATTCTGAACCTGACTATAAATACTCGCGTACCTTCCACCCCAGGTAGATCTGTTTGTGACTTGAAAAAGCCCACTGTGTGGGCGAAACGTAGTCAATAAAGGATCACATTATACTGCATATGTGTTTATATTTCCATTGTGTCGGTATTTTATACCATTTATTTCCATCAATACAGAGATGTTATAGACAGTGGAAGATGGAGACAGTGGAAGATGGAGACAGTGGAAGATGGAGACAGTGAAAGATGGAGACAATGAAAGTTGGAGACAGTGAAAGTTGGAGACAGTGAAAGTTGGATACAGTGAAAGTTGGAGACAGTTGAAGATGGAGATAGTGGAAGATGGAGACAGTGAAAGTTGGAGACAGTGAAAGTTGGAGACAGTGAAAGATGGAGACAGTTGAAGATGGAGACAGTGAAAGTTGGAGACAGTGGAAGATGAAGACAGTGGAAGATGAAGACAGAGGAAGATGGAGACAGTGAAAGTTGGAGACAGTGGAAGTTGGAGACAGTGAAAGTTGGAGACAGTGGAAGATGGAGACAGTGAAAGATGGAGACAGTGGAAGATGGAGACAGTGAAAGTTGGAGAGAGTAAAAGATGGTGACAGTGAAAGATGGAGACAGTGGAAGATGGAGACAGAGAAAGTTGGAGAGAGTAAAAGATGGTGACAGTGGAAGATGGAGACAGTGGAAGATGGAGACAGTGGAAGATGGAGACAGTGAAAGTTGGAGACAGTGGAAGATGGAGACAGTGAAAGATGGAGACAGTGGAAGATGGAGACAGTGAAAGATGGAGACAGTGAAAGATGGAGACAGTGGAAGATGGAGACAGTGGAAGATGGAGACAGTGGAAGATGGAGACAGTGAAAGATGGAGACAGTGGAAGATGGAGACAGAGAAAGTTGGAGAGAGTAAAAGATGGAGACAGTGGAAGATGGAGACAGTGGAAGATGGAGACAGTGAAAGTTGGAGAGAGTAAAAGATGGAGACAGTGGAAGATGGAGACAGTGGAAGATGGAGACAGTGAAAGTTGGAGACAGTGGAAGATGGAGACAGTGGAAGATGGAGACAGTGGAAGATGGAGACAGTGAAAGTTGGAGACAGTGGAAGATGGAGACAGTGGAAGATGGAGACAGTGGAAGATGGAGACAGTGGAAGATGGAGACAGTGGAAGATGGAGACAGTGAAAGTTGGAGAGAGTAAAAGATGGAGACAGTGGAAGATGGAGACAGTGGAAGATGGAGACAGTGAAAGTTGGAGACAGTGGAAGATGGAGACAGTGGAAGATGGAGACAGTGGAAGATGGAGACAGTGAAAGTTGGAGACAGTGGAAGATGGAGACAGTGGAAGATGGAGACAGTGGAAGATGGAGACAGTGAAAGTTGGAGACAGTGGAAGATGGAGACAGTGGAAGATGGAGACAGTGAAAGATGGAGACAGTGAAAGTTGGAGACAGTGGAAGATGGAGACAGTGGAAGATGGAGACAGTGGAAGATGGAGACAGTGAAAGTTGGAGACAGTGGAAGATGGTGACAGTGAAAGATGGAGACAGTGAAAGTTGGAGACAGTGGAAGATGGAGACAGTGGAAGATGGAGACAGTGGAAGATGGAGACAGTGAAAGATGGAGACAGTGAAAGTTGGAGACAGTGGAAGATGGAGACAGTGGAAGATGGAGACAGTGGAAGATGGAGACAGTGAAAGATGGAGACAGTGAAAGTTGGAGACAGTGGAAGATGGAGACAGTGAAAGATGGAGACAGTGAAAGATGGAGACAGTGGAAGATGGAGACAGTGAAAGATGGAGACAGTGGAAGATGGAGACAGTGAAAGATGGTGACAGTGAAAGATGGAGACAGTGGAAGATGGAGACAGTGAAAGTTGGAGACAGTGGAAGATGGTGACAGTGAAAGATGGAGACAGTGGAAGATGGAGACAGTGGAAGATGGTGACAGTGAAAGATGGAGACAGTGGAAGATGGAGACAGTGGAAGATGGTGACAGTGAAAGATGGAGACAGTGAAAGATGGAGACAGTGGAAGATGGAGACAGTGAAAGTTGGAGACAGTGGAAGATGGTGACAGTGAAAGATGGAGACAGTGGAAGATGGTGACAGTGAAAGATGGAGACAGTGGAAGATGGAGACAGCGAAAGACGGAGACAGCGAAAGACGGAGACAGTGAAAGACGGAGACAGTGAAAGACGGACAGTGAAAGACGGAAAAATAATTCCCTGAGCCTTGATAAAAGCCTCAACGTAATTCAAGTGTTAGTTAGCGGTGGTTGTGTTGCGCATACCACACACATCTCAGGACATGGACAACACTGTCGTGGCAACAACGGAGATAATACTGCAATGTTTGTTGAAAACTCGTCTAGTAACGCTACTAGTACGAATGAGGGGAAGGAGAAGTATAAGGGGAAGGAGAAGTATGAGGGGAAAGAACATACAGGTGCAGGGAAGGGGAGAGAGACGGGGGAAGGGGGAGTATGAAGGTGGAGATGGGAGAAATAAGAGGGAAAAAATGGGTAGAAAGGGATGGGGAGGGAAGGAAGAGAGGAATGGGAGGGAGAAAAGGAAGAAGAGAGAGAGATGAAATATAAACACACATGCAGTTTAATGTGATCCTTTATTGACAATGTTTCGCCCACACAGTGGGCTTTTTCAAGTCACAAACAGATCTACCTGGGGTGGAAGGTACGCGAGTATTTATAGTCAAGTTCAGAATGTTGAGGTCAGGTGGAGAATGCTGCATCTGATGATCTACCGGGTGGGGTTATAGAGTCTAGAATCTTGGGTAGCTTGGAAGGGAGATTGGATAAGTGTGTGAGCAGACCTTCTACAGTGTTCTTCCAGACTCTATACCCCACTCGGTAGATCATCAGATGCAGCATTCTCCACCTGACCTCAACATTCTGAACCTGACTATAAATACTCGCGTACCTTCCACCCCAGGTAGATCTGTTTGTGACTTGAAAAAGCCCACTGTGTGGGCGAAACGTTGTCAATAAAGGATCACATTAAACTGTATATGTGTTTATATTTCCATTGTGTCGGTATTTTATATCATTCATTTCCAGAGAGAGAGGAGAGGAAGACTAGAGTATAAATGAAGAACTGAGGAAGGGAAGAGCAGGAGAAAGGGAAAAATGATTAAAAGGGAGATGAACAGTTAGAGTTGAAGGAAAAGCGGAGAGAGAGAGAGAGAGAGAGAGAGAGAGAGAGAGAGAGAGAGAGAGAATGTTCCCAGGAGCTCTTGTTCCCTAGCTACGGAAGCGCATTCTGTTAAGGATCACTCTTCACCCACTCTTGTCTTCTGCTTATCCTTAGAATTGTCTTTAAAAGAAATGCTGCTTAGATCTGGACAAAACTGTTCATGTGTACCATCTTGGTGTGTGTTCATATGAGCTAGTTCATGTGTACCATCTTGGTGTGTGTTCATATGAGCTAGTTCATGTGTACCATCTTGGTGTGTGTTCATATGAGCTAGTTCATGTGTACCATCTTGGTGTGTGTTCATCTGAACTAGTTCATGTGTACCATCCTGGTGTGTGTTCATATGAACTAGTTCATGCTCCATCTAGGTGTGTGTTCATCTGAACTAGTTCATGTGTAACATCCTGGTGTGTGTTCATATAAAGTAGTTCATGTGTATCATCAAGGTGTGTGTTCATCTGAACTAGTTCATGTGTAACATCCTGGTGTGTGTTCATATGAACTAGTTCATGTGTATCATCCTGGTGTGTGTTCATCTGAACTAGTTCATGTGTACCATCCTGGTGTGTGTTCATATGAACTAGTTCATGTGTACCATCCTGGTGTGTGTTCATCTGAACTAGTTCATGTGTACCATCCTAGTGTGTTCATATGAACTAGTTCAAGTGTACCATCCTGGTGTGTGTTCATCTGAACTAGTTCATGTGTATCATCCTGGTGTGTGTTCATCTGAACTAGTTCATGTGTATCACCCTGGTGTGTGTTCATATGAACTAGTTCATGTGTACCATCCTGGTGTGTGTTCATCTGAACTAGTTCATGTGTACCATCCTGGTGTGTGTTCATATGAACTAGTTCATGTGTACCATCCTGGTGTGTGTTCATCTGAACTAGTTCATGTGTATCATCCTGGTGTGTGTTCACCTGAACTAGTTCATGTGTACCATCCTGGTGTGTGTTCATACGAACTAGTTCACGTGTACCATCCTGGTGTGTGTTCATCTGAACTAGTTCATGTGTACCATCCTGGTGTGTGTTCATCTGAACTAGTTCATGTGTATCATCCTGGTGTGTGTTCATCTGAACTAGTTCATGTGTACCATCCTGGTGTGTGTTCATACGAACTAGTTCACGTGTACCATCCTGGTGTGTGTTCATCTGAACTAGCTCATGTGTACCACCCTGGTGTGTGTTCATCTGAACTAGTTCATGTGTACCATCCTGGTGCTTGTTCAGATGAACTAGTTCATGTGTACCATCCTGGTTTGTGTTCATCTGAACTAGTTCATGTGTACCATCCTGGTGCGTGTTCAGATTAACTAGCTCATGTGTACCACCCTGGTGTGTGTTCATCTGAACTAGCTCATGTGTACCATCCTGGTGCGTGTTCAGATTAACTAGCTCATGTGTACCACCCTGGTGTGTGTTCATCTGAACTAGTTCATGTGTACCATCCTGGTGCGTGTTCAGATGAACTAGTTCATGTGTACCATCATGGTGTGCGTTCATCTGAACTAGCTCATGTGTACCAGCCTGGTGAGTGTTCATCTGAACTAGCTCATGTGTTCCATCCTGGTGTGTGTTCATCTGAACTAGTTCATGTGTTCCATCCTGGTGTGTGTTCATCTGAACTAGTTCAAGGTACGCAAGAAATCCATAAGGAGAAAATATATCATGAGAGGAAGAGTATGGTAGATATCGGCCTTTAATTAAGGCACTGTTTAATAGACGGTTTGGTGGCTATCTGCTGACTGTTAGAATTCTGTTGGCAGTGTGCACACCATCTGCTGGCTGCTGACATCGCTGATTGCTAGCAGTTTCCTGGCAGTCTAGTGATTATTAAAAATGTGTTTTCAGTTTACACGCAGTTTGGTGGCTGTTGACAGTCTGAATAGCAGACAGCTCACTGAAGCTTTATAGGCTGTCCACTAGCGGCCTGCTGTCAGCAGTCTGCTGACAGTCTGTTGAAGTAGGCAAACCTGTAGGCCGAGACAAAGGATACTTTCAAATTTCACTCTTATTGTCGATGTGTCATTAGTTTGTGCTCCAACCAAATATTTATTGCACGTTTGTGCTCAATAATTTAAGTTTAAAATAAAGAATTGCCGAGTAGTACCATTGTTGAAGCTGTGTACATGTTCTTATCTTTCATTACTCCCACATACGGCATATACCATATTCTGGTGAATGCTTTTACAAATGAAATTCATAATATATATATATATATATATATATATATATATATATATATATATATATATATATATTGTATTGGATTGTATGCAAGACAAGCCCCGGGGGGTGGAAATCTTTAGCTCAAGTACTTTCACACTTCTCAGTGCGTCATCAGGAGCTATGCAATATTGCAAGAGAGCTACTAAAGCAGGGAGAGAATTCTCAGAGTATGTAGTGCAGATGTGTCACCAACCACGGCTACCCTTAGATTGGTCTGTTCCAACCCCATCCTATCCCCAACCCCTAGGAGGGTTTCTGAGATGTCAAGTATGAAATTATAAAGCATAATAGCCAACCCCAAGCTTTTCCTAGTCGCTGATAAGAGGTCACATGGCTTGAGAAATGCGTGTCTCGTTGGATACTATACACATTGATTGCTAATATTCTGTGTAACCTTTTTAAATATTACTGGTTTCTTCGGCAACCTATTAAATGCGGTTTCTAACTCGTTCAACGCATAACATCCCAGATAAATTGCATGTTTTCCTGTATGATGTTGTAAGGTATTGTTCACGAGCAGCATATGTGAAGACTGAAAGGGATAACTCAAAATAAGGTCAGATAACGTGACTTATTCCCATTATGGATCCTTATCGAGAAAAATATTATATTTCTTAGTCTCCAACTAAACATTTCAAAATAGATGTACGGTGGACCCCCGCAAATTCGCGTTTCCGAATTCGCGGCTTCAGTAATTCGCGGAATTTTCCTTAGATCATAACTAATAATTGTTCGCGAAAATCCCCACAAATTTGCGGATTTTGTTTCGTGGCAATAATTTTTTATGCGTTTTAACGCAAAATATTAAGAAAAATATAATTTAATAATTTTGTAACATAAAGATTACAAGTACGTCTTGCTACTTCTACTTACACTTAGGTCACACTGCACATACATGTATATGTTTATTTATACACACTCATCTTAGTTTTCTCTGATTTTATCTTAATAGTTCTTGGTCTTATTACTTTTCCTTTTATATCCATGGGGAGGTGGAATAAAAATCTTTCCTCCGTAAGCCATGCGTGTTGTAAAAGTCAACTAAAATGCCGGGAACAATGGGCTAGTAACCCCTTTTCCTGTAATAATTACTAAAAAGAATAAGAAGAAAATTGTCAATGTGGGAAGTCTGAATGTGCGTGGATGTTGTGCAGATGATAAGAAAGAGATGATTTTGGATGTTATGAATGAGAAGAAGCTGGATGTCCTGGCTTTAAGTGAAACAGAGCTGAAGGGGGTGGGAGGGTTTCAGTGGAGAGGAATAAATGGGATTAGTTCGGAGGTTTCAAATAGAGTTAGAGCTAAAGAAGGAGTAGCAATAATGTTGAAGGATAAGCTATGGCAGGAAAAGAGGGATTATAAATGTATTAATTCAAGGATTATGTGGAGTAAAATGAAGGTTGGATGTAAAAAGTGGGTTATAGTAAGCGTATATGCATCTGGAGAAGAGAAAAGTGTAGATGAGAGATAGAGATTTTGGGAAATGTTGAGTGAATGCGTGGGGAGTTTTGAACCAAGTGTGAGAGTAATGGTGGTTGGGGATTTCAATGCTAAAGTGGGTAAAAATGTTGTGGAGGGAGTAGTAGGTAAATTTGGGGTGCCAGGGGTAAATGAAAATGGGGAGCCTTTAATTAAGCTATGCGCAGAAAGAGGTTTGGTAATAAGTAATACATATTTTATGAAGAAGAGGATAAATAAATATACAAGGTATGATATAGCACGTAATGAAAGTAGTTTGTTAGATTATGTATTGGTGGATAAAAGGTTGATGGGTAGGCTCCAGGATGTACACGTTTATAGAGGGGCAACTGATATATCGGATCATTATTTAGTTGTAGGTACAGTTAGAGTAAGAGGTAGATGGAAAAAGAGGAAAATGGCAACAACAAGCAAGAGGGAGGTGAAAGTGTATAAACTAAGGGAGGAGGAAGTTCGGGTGAGATATAAGAAACTATTGGCAGAAAGGTGGGCTGGTGCAAGTATGAGTAGTGGGGGGGGGGGGGGTTGAAGAGGGTTGGAATAATTTAAAAAATGCAGTATTAGAATGTGGGGCAGAAGTTTGTGGTTATAGGAGGGTGGGGGCAGGTGGAAAGAGGGAGGATTGGTGGAATGATGAAGTAAAGGGTGTGATAAAAGAGAAAAAGTTAGCTTATGAGAGGTTTTTACAAAGCAGAAGTGTTATAAGAAGAGAAGAGTATATGGAGAGTAAAAGAAAGGCGAAGAGAGTGGTGGGAGAGTGTAAAAGGAGAGCAGATGATAGAGTGGGAGAGGCACTGTCAAGAAATTTTAATGAAAATAAGAAAAAAATTTGGAGTTAAACAAGTTAAAAAAGCCTAGAGAAAGAATGGATTTGTCAGTTAAAAACAGAGTAGGGAAGTTAGTAGATGGGGAGATGGAGGTTTTGGGTAGATGGCGAGAATATTTTGAAGAACTTTTAAATGTCGACGAAGAAAGGGAAGCGATAATTTCCTCACTGGCAAGGGAGGTTTAACATCTTTTAGGAGTGAAGAAGAACAGGATGTGAGTGTTGGGGAGGTACGTGAGGCATTACGTAGAATGAAAGAGGGTAAAGCAGCTGGAACTGACGGGATCATGACAGAAATGTTAAAAGCACGGGGGCATATAGTGTTGGAGTGGTTGGTAGTTTTGTTTAATAAATTAATGAAAGAGGGGAAGGTACCTAGGGATTGGCAGAGAGCATGTATAGTCCCTTTATATAAAGGGAAGGGGGACAAAAGAGATTGTAAAATTATAGAGGAACAAGTTTGCTGAGTATACCAGGAAAAGTGTACGGTAGGGTTATTATTGAAAGAATTAGAGGTAAGACAGAATGTAGGATTGCGGATGAGCAAGGAGGTTTCAGAGTGGGTAGGGGATGTGTAGATCAAGTGTTTACACTGAAGCATATATGTGAACAATGCTTAGATAAAGGTAGGGAAGTTTTTATTGCATTTATGGATTTAGAAGAGGCATATGATAAGAGTGGATAGGGGAGCAATATGGCAGATGTTGCAAGTATATGGAATAGGTGGTGAGTTACTAAATGCTGTAAAGAGTTTTTATGAGGATAGTGAGGCTCAGGTTAGGGTGTGTAGAAGAGAGGGAGACTACTTCCCGGTAAAAGTAGGTCTTAGACAGGGATGTGTAATGTCACCATGGTTGTTTAATATATTTATAGATGGGGTTGTAAAAGAAGTAAATGCTAGGGTGTTCTGGAGAGGGGTGGGATTAAATTATAAGGAATTAAATACAAAATGGGAATTGGCACAATAGCTTTTTGCTGATGATACTGTGCTTATGGGAGATTGTAAAGAAAAATTGCAAAGGTTAGTGGATGAGTTTGGGAGTGTGTGTAAAGGTAGAAAGATGAAAGTGAACATAGAATAGAGTAAGGTGATGAGGGTATCAAATGATTTAGATAAAGAAAAATTGGATATCAAATTGGGGAGGTGAATGTTTTCAGATACTTGGGAGTTGACGTGTCGGCGGATGGATTTATGAAGGATGAGGTTAATCATAGAATTGATGAGGGAAAATGGTGAGTGGTGCGTTGAGGTATTTGTGGAGACAAAAAACGTTATCTATGGAGGCAAAGAAGGGAATGTATGAAAGTATAGTAGTACCAACACTCTTATATGGGTGTGAAGGTTTGGTTGTGAATGCAGCAGCGAGTAGTCGGAGGCAGTGGAGATGTCCTGTCTAAGGGCAATGTCTGGTGTAAATATTATGCAGAAAATTCGGAGTGTGGAAATTAGGAGAAGGTGTTTAGTTAATAAAAGTATTAGTCAGAGGGCAGAAGAGGGGTTGTTGAGGTGGTTTGGTAATTTAGAGAGAATGGATCAAAGTAGAATGACATGGAGAGCGTATAAATCTGTAGGGGAAGAAAGGCGGGGTAGAGGTCGTCCTCGATAAGGTTGGAAGGGATAAGGGAGGTTTTGTGGGCGAGGGGCTTGGACTTCCAGCAAGTATGCATGAGCGTGTTCGTTAGGAGTGAATGGAGACGAATGTTATTTGGGACCTGACAATCTGTTAGAGTGTGAGCAGGGTAATATTTAGTGAAGGGATTCAGGGAAACCAGTTATTTTTAGATAGCCGGACTTGAGTCCTGGAAATGGGAAGTACAATGCCTGCACTCTAAAGGAGGTGTTCGGGATATTAGCAGTTTGGAGGGATATGTTGTGTATGCTTCTAAACTGTTGTGTTCTGAGCACCTCTGCAAAAACAGTGATTATGTGTGAGTGAAGTGAAAGTGTTGAATGATGATGAAAGTATTTTCTTTTGGGGAATTTTCTTTCTTTTTGGGTCACCCTGCCTCGGTGGGAGAGGGCCGACTTGTTAAAAAAAAATGAAAAATTAAATTATTACCATATATTTATCGTACGCATACCAAAGAAAATGGGGATGCATGAATTACAGTACATATGGGGGTAACATCGGTATTTTACATTCTCGTACTGCGGGAGACACAGCAGTACAGTACTGTATACGGGTTTATCTTTACATTCTCTTTTTTAAGGGAAGTATGAAATGAAAGTGTTTTGCAGGCATATTTAAGGTTTAAACTATAAAAATAGGCATTTATAGGCATTTTTTTGACCACGTCCGGAATTCGCGGTTTTTCCAAATTCGCCGATGGTCTTGGAACGTAATTCTCGCGAATTTTGGGGGACTATTGTATATACATTTTCAAAAGGTGGTATAGCATTACATAATAAATTATGACATATATACATTTTTCACAAGGTAATTATTATATGCTTTTCTTACATGATACTAGCGTTATATGCACATGGTACGCATACAACTGCAAGATTTACGAAATTAAAATCCCATGAGGAATATATGCTACACATACACATTACATGAACTTAAACAAGAAGTACAAATATAGACTCAGGAGATTTCAATAAAACAACAGAAAATGATCCAACTTTCCTAGATCAAGACTGCATCCTCTAACTCCGTTTCCTCGATTCAAGATCGTCACCAAGTCCTCTACATCACTACGCATTTTTTTCCTCGAGTCAAGACTACATCACACTGATCCCCCTAAAAACATCAGTAAATCAGTAAAAATGTCAGTAAATATAGAAATACCAATATATCCCCTATTTACATTGAAGTCTCCATAAATTTCCATAAATTCCTTCATATTTTCATTCATATCTCCCCCTGACCCCACCCACTCACACATCTCTCTCAGAGACACCTCACAGCAGATTAAGTCTCTAGTCATACAATGAACTCTACAATCCAGGCACTATCACCTCCATTGTTTTATATCTCTGACCGCGGGTTCAAATCCCGCCCGTGGTATGGTTTGTTTGCAATCGTGTCATTACGATTTCGTGAGTCATCTCAAACTGTTGATTCTCTAATTATCCCAGTGTGCATCTGTTATATGATATTAAGAGGGAAGGTACCTGGGATTATTAAAAACTAAAATGGGGCATTATAATATTAGTGAATTAGTTGTGTTGAAGACTAAAATGTATTCTGTAAAAAGTAGATGGTAAGACAAAAGGGGACCTCTATTATTTCATGTCTTTGTTAACATATATTTGCTATAGAAATGTTTTGTCTAAACCTGGTAAGGAGTCATTCAATTGTAAGTCGATCAGTAATGTTAAAGGAAAAGTGCGCAGTGTGTCACTTAAAAAGAGAGGACTGTTAGGGTTTGATGATAATTCTATATTGTAGATACCAGTCACTGGGATATGGACACTCTTATATACCTCCAAACGAAGAAGGGTGAACTAGGCTAGCTATGTATATGATCAAATATCACCATTATATATAAAAATGTATTACTATATTCCTGATAAAGACTGGTGTATATTGTATAAATTGTATTCTTGTATAAAATGAGAAGGTAAAAGTAATTTTAATTTGTGTATTTTTGTACCAATGTTCGATAGTGTATACCTCTAAAGAACCAAGAGTTATAGCTCACCTTTGCTACGTTATACCTTGTTACCCCTTGGGATAGACCCAGGAGCTGTAGCTCGTAAGTGTAAAGTAAAAGGACACAAGTGCAACTAATGTGACATTTATTGTGGCAACGTTTCGCTCTCCAGGAGCTTTATCAAGCCATTACAAACAATACATGGACACAGAGGGTATATAAAGGCTCTGAGTGAGGTGCAATACTAGTGAGGTACCATTTCGATGTTCACTAGTGGTAGTAGTAGTAGTAGTAGCAGCAGTAGTAGTAGTAATAGTAGTAGTAGTAACAAAAATAATACAATATGGAAGAGCAAATAATTCGTACATGAGTAAAAGGATATAAAAGCTATTACTTGGGTAACATAAAAATAGGTTGGACAAATATAGACTGGAAAGAGGCAGGTTTTTTTCGGTGTTCACTCTCTGTGCTATGTGTAGTATAACAGGAGAGACTATGTGATGGCAGGGTTTACTGTTTTCAGGAGGATTCTTGCTGAGACTTCGGAGATGGTGAAGCTGCCGTTGTTTTGTTTAATTGTATTCGAAACAGCGATCAGTGCTGATTCAAGGCACTTGCGTGTGCGGAAATTAGTTTCTTTGATCACTAATTGGGCGTCTCTGAATTTCATGAGATGATTGGTGGAATTTCGGTGTTGTACACAGGCGTTGTTTAAGTTGTCGTTCCTACATGCGTAAATGTGTTCATTGAGGCGGGTGTCGAGGTTTCTTGCTGTTTCACAGCCTCCACAGGGTATAGTGTAAACTCCTGCATTGACTGGTTCGTGGTGCTTGGGTTTTGTCCTGGTTAGATCCTTTATTGAAGTGGTAGAAGCGATGGCGACTCTGGTGTTAGCTTGTGAAAGTACTTTTGAGACGTTTAGTGCAACCTGGCTGTTGGGAAGAATTATAACTTTGTTGGGAGCGGTGTTGATGCGTGGAGAATTGATGATCTGAAGAGCTCTTTTCTTGCAATCTTTGATGAAAAAAGAAGGAAATTGTAACTCAGTGAATGTTTGGTGAATGTAAGTACATTCCTTGTCAAGAAACTCAGGACTACAAATTCGGTATGCTCTTAGGAAAAACCCGATGATGATGCCTCTTTTGGTCTTGGTATCTTGACTGGAATAGAAGTGTGTGAGATCATTTTTATTGGTAGGTTTCCGATAAACTTGAAATCTTAGGTTGTTGTCTACTTTGTGAATGAGGACGTCGAGGAAAGGTAGCTTGTCATTGGACTCTTCTTCTAGTGTAAACTGAATCGCTGGTTCAACTGCGTTGAGCCTTGCCTGAAGATCCCGTACATCAAAACGTTTTGGAGTTATTACGAGGACATCGTCCACGTAACGTAACCAAGTGACGCTTGAAGGGATGATGTTGGCGAAGTGTTCGGACTCTAGGAGTTTACACTATACCCTGTGGAGGCTGTGACAGGATCTACGTAGGTGAAACAGCAAGAAACCTCGACACCCGCCTCAATGAACACATTTACGCATGTAGGAACGACAACTTAAACAACGCCTGTGTACAACACCGAAATTCCACCAATCATCTCATGAAATTCAGAGACGCCCAATTAGTGATCAAAGAAACTAATTTCCGCACACGCAAGTGCCTTGAATCAGCACTGATCGCTGTTTCGAATACAATTACACAAAACAACGGCAGCTTCACCATCTCCGAAGTCTCAGCAAGAATCCTCCTGAAAACAGTAAACCCTGCCATCACATAGTCTCTCCTGTTATACTACACATAGCACAGAGAGTGAACACCGAAAAAAACCTGCCTCTTTCCAGTCTATATTTGTCCAACCTATTTTTATGTTACCCAAGTAATAGCTTTTATATCCTTTTACTCATGTACGAATTATTTGCTCTTCCATATTGTATTATTTTTGTTACTACTACTACTACTACTACTACTACTACTACTACTACTACTACTACTACTACCACTAGTGAACATCGAAATGGTACCTCACTAGTATTGCACCTCACTCAGAGCCTTTATATACCCTCTGTGTCCATGTATTGTTTGTAATGGCTTGATAAAGCTCCTGGAGAGCGAAACGTTGCCACAATAAATGTCACATTAGTTGCACTTGTGTCCTTTTACTTTACATATTGTCGGTAATTCTACCAACTTTATTACAGCTCGTAAGTGGTCTGGAGCCTTAACGAAGGGCTCGAGGGAAATAAGGCACTTTGGGTTTTCTGAGAAACTAGAGAGATGTGTCTTCAGATCCACATAAGTAGTCAGAAACATATGCAATGGGGCCAGGAGCTGTAACATATAACGCTTGTATCTTTGCTAAAATGACGCTTATGTAGATAGAAGATTAGGCTTAGAATAGAGTACTAACAAAAATATTGAGTGTATTGGAGTCTGAAACTCTACGGACATCAGTGATCACATTTCAGTAACTATATAAAAATCGGTATGAAGGAAAATTTACTTCTGCTGATACAGTCTTGATCCGAGGAAATGGAGATCGCATTATAGCGCGAAAGAGGGATCTGCCAGACAGCTCACAGCAAAAGGCCGAAATTTCACCAGAAGAAAAAAAATTCAATTTTTTTTGAGAGGGGTCGAGTCATAGCATCATTAAGGGAGAAAGGGGGGGGGGATACGCCATAACGTGATACGCCACAGTGGGATGCTACACACTACTTATAGTGCATGTTGAATGGTCGGTATTCAACTCTGATCCATGAAAGGGATGGATAATTCCAGTTCCTTGGATGGAGAGCTTCTCACCAGCATCAGTGGCCATTGACCCTCCTACTTCTAGAAGCAAAATCCTCTCGAATAATACAAAATATTACTACACCATTTCGAGATTTAAAGTAGCAAAATGGTACCTACACACGTCATTAACAATACCAACCTTCTACTAAAATAAACTCAGGCTAAAATTTTAAAACCCGTCATAAAAAGGTTTTTATAGCTATCCCATGGAAATCAATTTTGATAATATAATCTACATAAAATTAATCAGAGGGCGCCTGTATTTTTCAATTGCCTCACAAACCTTCGCCTAGTAACAGTTGCAGGTTTGTGAATAAGTCGTTATGAAGCTATGCGCCATAGCCATGCTAGTTTGTGGTTCACCTGTTAAAAACCTGCGTTTGTGGTCACAGTGGTAGCCCATGCACACCCCCCAATGGTGTAGAGAAATATACCTAGTTGAGTGTGTCTTATTACAGTCACCTGGCCCAGTGAGTTTTAGGACTGACTCGCCATGGGTTCAAACCCCACTCGTTTCCTAATTTGATAATAAATGTAAGTTTTAAAGGAAGTCACAAAGGACAATAACACTGTGATGTCTGGCATCTCATCCTGCAGTAGTTAAGGATTCATTTTGTTTAAAAAATGAAGCGTTCTAAATAAGCGACTTTTCAGTATTTCTCATTTTTTGAAGACGTATTTAATTTAAAATTCTTTACATTTCCTGTAAGAAAAAATGTTTGATTTTATGTTGTTTAAGAAAGTCCAGGTTTTTGAAGAATCGATAAAACTGACAATGTGGAGATGACGATTGTTCCAAGAATTTAGCCCTTGTTACCATACACAAACGCTAGAAACTTGAAGCTGATTGGATGAGCCGATCTCGAATTACACGTAAAATAAGAATAAGTTTTAGGAAGAAAAAATAAAAAGGAAAATAATAATAATAATAAAATAATGATAATAATAATAGCATTAACAATAATAATAATAATAGCATTACCAAAAATAATAATATAATAATAATAATAATAATAATAATAATAATAATAATAATAATAATAATAATAATAATAATAAGAAGAAGAAGAAGAAGAAGAAGAAGAAGAAGAAGAAGAAGAAGAAGAGGAAAGAGGAGAAGGAGGAGGAGGAGGAGGAGGAGGAGGAGGAGGAAGGGGAGACAAAATAATATTGAGATAAGGAACTTCGTCTATTACAGTCGCTATGTTCTACAAAAGTTTAAGGTTTACTTGAAAAATACTTTAGAAGATGACAGTGATAGCAACAAGGATGGCACTCGACTTACTGCCAGCTGGCCGGCTGGCTCGCTGCTTGTAAGGCAGGCAGGCCGGCTGGCTGGCTGCTTGTAAGGCAGGCAGGCCGGCTGGCTGGCTGCTTGTGAGGCAGGAAGGTCGGCTGGCTGGCTGCTTGTAGGGCAGGCAGGCCGGCTGACTGGCTGCTTGTAAGGCAGGCAGCCCGGCTGACTGGCTGCTTGTAAGGCAGGCAGGCCGGCTGGCTGGCTGCTTGTAAGGCAGGCAGGCCGGCTGGCTGGCTGCTTGTAAGGCAGGAGGCAGGCAGGCTGGCTGGCTGCTTGTTAGGCAGGCAGGCCGGCTGGTCAGCTGCTTGCAAGGCAGGCAGACCGGCTGGCCAGCTGCTTCTAAGGTAGGCAGGCCGGCTGGTCAGCTGCTTGTAAGGCAGGCACGCCGGCTAGCCAGCTGCTTGTAAGGCTGGCTGGCTGCTTATAAGGCAGGCAGTCTGGCTGGCTGGCTGCTTGTAAGGCAGGCTGGCTGGCTGGCTGCTTGTAAGGCAGGCAGGCTGGCCACCTGCTTGTAAGGCTGGCAGGCTGGCTGGCTGGCCGGTGGCTTGTAAAGCAGGCAGGCTGGCTGGCTGGCTGTTTGTAAGGCAGGCTGGCTGGCTGGCTGTTTATAAGGCATGCAGGCTGGCTGGCTGGCCGGCTGCTTGTAAGGCAGGCAGGCTGGCTGGCTGGCTGCTTGTAAGGCAGGCAGGCTGGCTGGCTGGCTGCTTATAAGGCTGGCTGGCTGGTTGCTTATAAGGCAGGCAGGCAGGCTGGCTCGCTGGCTGGCCGGCCGGCTGCTTCTAAGGCAGGCATGCTGGCTGGCTGCTTATAAGGCTGGCTGGCTGGCTGGCTGGCTGCTTATAAGGCAGGCAGGCTGGCTGGCTGCTTATAAGGCAGGCAGGCTGGCTGGCTGGCTGGCTGCTTATAAGGCAGCCTGGCTGGCTGACTGTCTGCTTCTAAGGAAGGCAAGCAGGCAGGTTGGCTGGCTGGCTCTTAGGGAAGTTCGTTGATTGGATGGCTGGCTTTCTGGCCCCAGTAGTTTACAGGGTCCTAGTGGCTTGGAGGGACCATCGCTGCTTTTAGGGGTCCCAGTGGCTTGCAGGACCCCAGGAGCAAGGAACCACTACTGCCTTGACGGTAGCGGCAACTTCTGGCTTAGAGGTAGCGGTAAACACTTTCTTAACGGTAGCGACTACAAATGGCTTAATAGCAGCACCAACCACTGGTTTAACATAGCATCAACCACTGTTTTACCGGCAGCATCAACCACTGGCTTAACAGTGCTGATCATGTTATGCTTACGCAGCCATTAATGGTTGGCTGACACAGGAGTAACTACTGCTATGTGAATAAGATGCAATCCACAACAGTGCTCACAACAGTGCTTACAATAGCGATCGCAACAGTGCCCACACCATTGCTTACAATAGTGATCACAACAGTGTCCACAACAGTGACTACAACAGTGCTAACAACAGTGACCACAACAGTGTTCACAACAGTGACCACAACAGTGTTCACATCAGTGACCACAATGCCAACAACAGTGCTTACAATAATGACCACAACAGTGCTCAAAACAGTACCTACATCACTATTACAGTGTCCACAGTAGTGACCACAACAGTGCCTACAACAATGCCCACAACAGTGCCCACACCAGTGCTCAAAAAAGTCCTTACAGTGCTCACAACAGTACCCATAACAGCGGAATAACTCCATGATGCGTATTTACTGCTAGGTGACGGTTCATAGCTCGAGTCCTGCCTAGAATGGGATTCACAGTAGGGGTCTTATAGTCAAGTGCCTGTGTATTCCTAGTTATACATGTAAAGAAAGTTATGCTCCTTATTTTTGGCCGTACCCTAGGATCGAACCTCGGCGCTATCAGTTGTGTGCCAAAGCCACTCATTACTGAGCTAATGGTGTTACAACTGGTTGGCTGGGTTGCTGGTTAAAAGACTGATCAACTGTCTGCTTGGCTAGCTGTCTAGCTTGCTGGCTTGCTTTCTGGTTGGCTGGCTAGCCGGTTGGTTAATTAAACTTCTCACTAAAGAGCTGGTGGGCTGTCGGACTAACTAATTGCAGGCTGATCGGCTAATAGAGAAAAAGATTGAAAGGGTTGAGAGAGAGAGAGAGAGAGAGAGAGAGAGAGAGAGAGAGAGAGAGAGAGAGAGAGAGAGAGAGAGAGAGAGAGAGAGAGAGAAAGCGAGCCGGCCGACTACAACTCGAGGCAGGCAAGTCTGTCATGCAGTAGCAGACAGGAGGTCTCATCACCTCGACTCAGAAGATCAGATCTCCGGCAGTAATAAGCAGTAACACCCTCCTCTAATCAGTCCTTGGGGGAGTGTACGCAGCTCTGAGCGTCTGCCTGGTGTAATACACACAAACATAATTCTCGTCTCATCCTCTCTCCATCATCTCCACTCAAGCGATAGGGGTTCGAGGTAATGGTAATGGTGATGCGGCCGCTGACGCCGATTCTGCAAATTGGAAGACCTGGATTCGATTATCTGGGAATGTGGTGCACTAAAGCCTTAAGTCCAATTTGGGAGTAACATTCAGTAGTTTCCTTGTTGTCGTGGAATGACTGAA
Source organism: Cherax quadricarinatus (assembly GCF_038502225.1). Lineage (NCBI taxonomy): Eukaryota > Metazoa > Arthropoda > Malacostraca > Decapoda > Parastacidae > Cherax > Cherax quadricarinatus. Next base: position 14,219,163 of record NC_091369.1, read on the forward strand.
AATGTTCGTCTAATATAACTCTCATTAATTAAATGAATTATTTAGTTTTATCTCTTAAACACACCGGCCATCTCCCGCCTATGTAATGAGACCCCTGGAAATAAACACTTGGACAGTCATTCATTCAGTCACTGTCCTGCCAGAAGCTCTATAACATCACATTTCAATTAAGACTCTGAACAGCAACATCTCCACCCCTCCTCCAGAGTGCTGGTACTGTTCTTTATACCGAGTTTCTTGAATCTCTTCGTCAATGGTACTGTGATAAATCATTTGCCTCCACTCGTATCTTATTGACCGTCCAAGCCCCTAGCACGCAAAAAACTTCTTTACCCACATTATTTTTTCATTCCTAGGACATATCCCTACCCATGCTTCCTGCCACTCCTATACTATATAAATATATATATACATGTATGTACATTTATATATATGGCCTCAGCGTGGCCATCCAAAGGGGAAATGCTTGCTTCATACTTGGCTCGCGTCCGGCTTCGGAGGAGCTGGAGGAAATTTATGATCTTTAATACATTGTACTATTGTATTCATGTTTGTGTTTTCTGTAAATGTATTCTGTTTATTAATAAATATTCACAGAGAATATAAAATATAGGGAGTGGTAGGGAAAGAAAATATTCAAACAGCTCCGGGTAGAACCTTGAGCTTTCCCTGAGGTACGTTTATTGTCTTCTCTGAGGATGAAGGTTCCCAGTCCAGCTATAGAGGTGTTTTTAATATATATATATATATATATATATATATATATATATATATATATATATATATATATATATATATATATATATATATACAGAAGTACAGTGCCTGCACTCTGAAGGAGGGGTGTTAATGTTGCAGTTTAAAAACTGTAGTGTAAAGCACCCTTCTGGCAAGACAGTGATGGAGTGAATGATGGTGAAAGTTTTTCTTTTTCGGGCCACCCTGCCTTGGTGGGAATCGGCCAGTGTGATAATAAAAAAATAATAAAAATAAATATATATATTTATATGTATATATATATATA
>NC_091369.1:14227686-14250186 GCF_038502225.1 Cherax quadricarinatus
ACTCAGAGGTACTTTTCTTTCTAGGTATTCTCATTATTTTCTTCATAACAATGCTTGTTCTATTGGTCAAGTAACCCGGTCAGTGCTGCCTGTCTACCCCCTTCCTTGAACATTGGAATTACAATAATTGTATCGCAGGTTCGGTAGTATTCTGTTTTCATCTATTTATTGAAGATCTGGGAAAGAGGTTTGCTTAGTGCTACAGCTCCTTTACCCAGAATCCTTGTTGATGTCTTATCTGAACCCACTGTCTTTGATATGTGCAAAGCCAACAGCAATGCTTTACTCCCTTGCATTCTTTTCACTTCCTTGTATATTTCCTTGCATATATTCAAGTGCATATATGTTATTTATTAAATTACTGATCTTTTTCCACGATGGGCGAGACAATGTCTTGTAGTTGCAGCCATGAATTTGGCCATTAGTGTTTGTTGTTCTCTGTGAGATATCTTTTATTTACAATTATTTCAACATTGAAGTTGCCTACGATTAGTAGTTTGGGTCGAGTTCTGTTTATTTGTGTCTGTTCTTACTTGTCTATTAACCCTTGATGTTGGTTAGAAGCTCTTGATCCAAGGAATTAAATAAATCCCCACTTTTCCTGGATCCCACTGAGTGTTCTACGGGTTTGGGGCTCCCCACTAATGTAAAACTAATAACTGAAATCACAATATTACGACAGATATATTTGCATAATATTCTTGTTAGGGTCACCTACTGTTTGGTGGGGGATCGTGTGTGATTTCTTTTTTCCTGTTTTGGAAATTTACCGACTCATTTGGAATTTTTATCTCTAAATAATTAAAGTGGTTACTAATTAGGGAGATACTCTTATGTTTCTTTTCTTTATCTTTATCTTGTATCCTCATGCGAGTACAAAATAATGTTGTGTCAGAGTCTGTGGTTATCAGTGTCTTGCTGTCTCAGATTTTATGCAGATATCTTTCCTGATAACTAAATGCTACACATGAGTGTGTCAAATTCTATGGAAGCCTTTTAGCTTCAAGTTCAACATAGTAGTAGTAGTAATAATAATAATAATAATAGCAATAATAATAATAATAATAATAATAATAATAATAATAATAATACTTAACTTACACAACAACCCTATTGTATTACTGATTTGCGAGCGATACGAGCTTTTTGGAGAGGCTGGTAGCTCAGTGGAAGTGCATTCGGTTTTCCTGAAGTGTGTTATGTAGACTCTCCTTAAGGGAGTAATAAAGTGTTTCCTGAAATCCATTATAAAGCTTTTCTGAAGTGTGGAACGTTACACAGAATTTACAAAAATAATAAAAAAACAAGAAACAGATGATTGCTGATGTTATGAATGAAAAGAAGTTGGATGTCCTGGCCCTAAGCGAAACAAAGCTGAAGGGGGTAGGGGAGTTTCGGTGGGGGAAATAAATGGGATTAAATCTGGAGTATCTGAGAGAGCTAGAGCTAAGGAAGGGGGTAGCAATTATGTTGAAGGATCAGTTATGGAAGGAGAAAAGAAAATATGAATGTGTAAATTCAAGGATTATGTGGATTAAAGTAAAGGTTGGATGCGAAAAGTGGGTCATAATAAGAGTGTATGCACCTGGAGAAGTGAGGAATGTAGAGGAGAGAGATTTTGGGAGAGGTTAAGTGAATGTATGAGAACCTTTGAACCAAGTGAGAGAGTAATTGTGGTAGGGGACCTGAATGCTGAAGTAGGAGAAACTGTTAGAGAGGGTGTGGTAGGTAAGTTTGGGGTGCCAGGTGTAAATGATAATGGGAGCCCTTTGATTGAACTTTGTATAGAAAGGGGTTTAGTTATAGGTAATACATATTTAAAAAAAAAGAGGATAAATAAGTATACAAGATATGATGTAGGGCGAAATGACAGTAGTTTGTTGGATTACGTATTGGTAGATAAAAGACTGTTGAGTAGACTTCAGGATGTACATGTTTATAGAGGGGCCACAGATATATCATCACTTTTTAGTTGTAGCTACACTGAGAGTAAAAGGTAGATGGGATACAAGGAGAATAGAAGCATCAGGGAAGAGAGAGGTGAAGGTTTATAAACTAAAAGAGGAGGCAGTTAGGGTAAGATATAAACAGCTATTGGAGGATAGATGGGCTAATGAGAGCATAGGCAATGGGGTCGAAGAGGTATGGGGGTAGGTTTAAAAATGTAGTGTTAGAGTGTTCAGCAGAAGTTTGTGGTTACAGGAAGGTGGGTGCGGGAGGGAAGAGGAGCGATTGGTGGAATGATGATGTAAAGAGAGTAGTAAGGGAGAAAAAGTTAGCATATGAGAAGTTTTTACAAAGTAGAAGTGATGCAAGGAGGGAAGAGTATATGGAGAAAAAGAGAGAGGTTAAGAGAGTGGTGAAGCAATGTAAAAAGAGAGCAAATGAGAGAGTGGGTGAGATGTTATCAACAAATTTTGTTGAAAATAAAAAAAAGTTTTGGAGTGAGATTAACAAGTTAAGGAAGCCTAAAGAACAAGTGGATTTGTCAGTTAAAAATAGGAAAGGAGAGTTATTAAATGGAGAGTTAGAGGTATTGGGAAGATGGAGGGAATATTTTGAAAAATTGTTAAATGTTGATGAAGATAGGGAAGCTGTGATTTCGTGTATAGGGCAAGGAGGAATAACATCTTGTAGGAGCGAGGAAGAGCCAGTTGAGAGTGTGGGGGAAGCTCGTGAGACAGTAGGTAAAATGAAAGGGGGTAAGGCAGCTGGGATTGATGGGATAAAGATAGAAACGTTAGAAGCAGGTGGGGATATAGTTTTGGAGTGGTTGGTGCTATTATTTAATAAATGTATGGAAGAGGGTAAGGTACCTAGGGATTGGCAGAGAGCATGCAGAGCTCCTCTGTATAAAGGCACAGGGGACAAAAGAGAGTGCAAAAATTATAGGGGGATAAGTCTGTTGAGTATACCTGGTAAAGTGTATGGTAGAGTTATTATTGAAAGAATTAAGATTAAGACGGAGAATAGGATAGCAGATGAACAAGGAGGCTTTAGGAAAGGTAGGGGGTGTGTGAACCAGGTGTTTACAGTGAAACATATAAGTGAACATTATTTATATAAGGCTAAAGAGGTTTTTGTGGCATTTATGGATTTGGAAAAGGCGTATGACAGGATGGATAAGGGAACAATGTGGCTGATGTTGCAGGTGTATGGTATAGGAGGTAGGTTACTGAAAGCAGTGAAGAGTTTTTACGAGGAAAGTGAGGCTCAAGTTAGAGTATGTAGGAAAGAGGGAGATTATTTCTCAGTAAAAGTAGGCCTTAGACAAGGATGTGTGATGTCACCGTGGTTGTTTAATATATTTATAGATGGGGTTGTAAGAGAAGTAAATGCGAGGGTCTTGGCAAGAGGCGTGGAGTTAAAAGATAAAGAATCACACATAAAGTGGGAGTTGTCACAGTTGCTCTTTGCTGATGACACTGTGCTCTTGGGAGATTCTGAAGAGAAGTTGCAGAGGCTGGTGGATGAATTTGGTAGGGTATGTAAAAGAAGAAAATTAAAAGTGAATACACGAAAGAGTAAGGTTATGAGGATAACAAAAAGATTAGGTGATGAAAGATTGGATATCAGATTGGAGGGAGAGAGTATGGAGGAGGTGAATGTATTCAGATATTTGGGAGTGGACGTGTCAGCGGATGGGTCTATGAAAGATGAGGTGAATCATAGAATTGATGAGGGGAAAAGGGTGAGCGGTGCACTTAAGAGTCTGTGGAGACAAAGAACTTTGTCCTTGGAGGCAAAGAGGGAATGTATGAGAGTGTAGTTTTACCAAAGCTCTTATATGGGTGTGAAGCATGGATGATGAATGTTGCAGCGAGGAGAAGGCTGGAGGCAGTGGAGATGTCATGTCTGAGGGCAATGTGTGGTGTGAATATAATGCAGAGAATTCGTAGTTTGGAAGTTAGGAGGATGTGCGGGATTGCCAAAACTGTTGTCCAGAGGGCTGAGGAAGGGTTGTTGAGGTGGTTCGGACATGTAGAGAGAATGGAGCGAAACAGAATGACTTCAAGAGTGTATCAGTCTGTAGTGGAAGGAAGGCGGGGTAGGGGTCGGCCTAGGAAAGGTTGGAGGGAGGGGGTAAAGGAGGTTTTGTGTGCGAGGGGCTTGGACTTCCAGCAGGCATGCGTGAGCGTGTTTGATAGGAGTGAATGGAGACAAATGGTCTTTAATACTTGACGTGCTGTTGGAGTGTGAGCAAAGTAACATTTATGAAGGGGTTCAGGGAAACCGGCAGGCCGGACTTGAGTCCTGGAAATGGGAAGTACAGTGCCTGCACTCTGAAGGAGGGGTGTTAATGTTGCAGTTTAAAAACTGTAGTGTAAAGCACCCTTCTGGCAAGACAGTGATGGAGTGAATGATGGTGAAAGTTTTTCTTTTTCGGGCCACCCTGCCATGGTGGGAATCGGCCAGTGTGTTAATAAAAAAAATAAATAATAAAAAAATGTATTTTTGCCCACTACAAACCTCTAAAATATGAATTATTTTTCAAATGAAGATTGCAGTGTGTGTCGAGTGTGCTATGTAAGAGTCATTAGCACACTGTGTACGTGTCAGCTTTGGTAACATGTTTGTATGACAATTATCAATATGTCAGGTATGTGAAATTTCGTAGTGATATATAACCGGCCGATGTGTTAATAATATATAATATATATGTTCCCATATCGGCAATGGGAACGCGACTCGACCCTAAGACCCTCCGTATTGCAGTGGCTCTGCGCCTTGCTGCCCCAATTCACACAGAATATACGTGTATTTGTTGCGAAGCGCAAGCTGACCAATACGGTCTACATGGTCTTAACTGTTCCAAAACCAAGGGCTGGCATGCAAGACACAATGAGGTCAACGACATCATAAAGAGAACCCTTGCTACAGCTGGATGCCCAGCCGAGAGGGAGCCCCGATCAGTAGTTGCCAACAATACCCACAACCCAGCAAACCGCCCTGACGGAATCACCATATATCTTTGGAAGAATGACAAGCTCTTAGCACGGGACTATACCTGTGTGTCCACACTGGCTGACACCTATATCCATCACAGTGTCGGGCGACAGGGAGGAGCTGCTGACCACAGGGAGGAGTACAAGATCAGCAAGTACAGGGACATAAGCCAACAGTATCAATTTGTCCCAGTGGGATCAGAGACCTTGGGATCATGGGGAAAAACGCCAGACGTTTATTTAAAGAATTGGGTTCCAGATTCATCGACACGACCAGGGACCCAAGGGCAGCCACTTTCATGTTCCAGCACCTCAGCGTGGCCATCCAGAGGGAAAATGCTTGCTGTATACTTGACTCGCGTCCGGTTTCGGAGGAGCTGGAGGAAATCCATAATCTTTGACATATTGTACCATTGTATTCATGTTTGTGTTTTCTGTAAATGTATTCTGTCTCTCAATAAATTTTCCCACTGAATATAAAATATAGGGGGTGGTAGGAGAAGAAAATACTCAAAGTACTCCAGTGAGAATCTTGAGTTTTCCCTGAGGTACGTTTATTGTCTTCGCTGAGGATGAGGGTTCCCAGTCCAGTTCTAGAGGTTGTACCTCCCCATATATATATATATATATAAATATATATATATATATATATATATATATATATATATATATATATATATATATATATATATATATGTGTGTGTGTGTGTGTGTGTGTGTGTGTGATGAATGGTTTGAAAAACCGACAAGTTGAAGATTGAGACACTTATGCAGCATATGGGAATCTTTATTCAGGAAACGTTTCGCCACACAGTGGCTTCATCAGTCCAATACAAAGAGGAAGGCGTAAGGAGAGGAGGAGTATGAGGTAATCAGTCCCTCAGCCTGGAGTCGATGTGTTCAGTCCATCAATCTTGTAGAATGTACAGCATAGGGCCGTAGACGTGGCTTATATACTGTAGTGAGGTGAGGTGAAGCAGGCGGAGGCGGGGTCATAGTGGTACCATCCACTAGTCGAAGTAGGTCTTTGTCCAAAGGTTGAACAAGTGTTGAAGAATTCTTTGTAACAAGATCCCATGATGCTGCAGTGTCTGACAGTTGTGAATAAAGAATAAAGATTCCCATATGCTGCATAAGTGTCTCAATCTTCAACATATATTATATATATATATATATATATATATATATATATATATATATATATATATATATATATATATATATATATAAATATATATATATATAAATATATATATATGTAAATATATATATATATATATATATATATATATATATATATATATATATATATATATATATATATATATATATATATATACACACACACACACACACACACACACACACACAGTGAGCATAGCATCTTAAGAACACAAGCAATCTACAGTGAGTATAACACGATAGCTCTCAAAAAGGTACACTACAGTGAGTATAACATCATAACACTGACACAGACACACTACAAAGTACACCACCGTGAAAACACCTCAGAGTTTAACACACTGAGAACTACCTACACACAACTAGTTTACTAAAGCATAACAGTATAAAACTGAACAGGGTGAAAAGCAGCCTCATTGTATCCTCATCTGAATTGGTTCATATGTGGATACATATTAAACAGATGTATTAATGTATTCATATACATGAGATTTTCCCCCCACTGAATATCAGTCAAATACCATGTTTAGAGCTTAATTTAGGTGCATATCGCCAGAGTACACTCCATGCAAACTATTCCCAATAGATGCGGATGAACAACTAAATATGTAAATATGCTTCATATTAAAACAGTAAATATCGATAATTCGGACGGCTTTGTGATGGCAGACTTGTTTTTGTTGGGGAAAGAGAAAGGCTTCAGGGCTTAAGGGAGAGAGAGAGAGAGAGAGAGAGAGAGAGAGAGAGAGAGAGAGAGAGAGACAGCCAGGAAGCTTACAGCACTTCGCCGTATCTCGCATCTGCTTGACAGCAGAGCGTTGCAAGATTCTGTACGAGGCACAAGTACGCTCACACCTTGAGTATGCTCCACTTTCTTGGTTTTCCTGCCCCCCTCTCATCTGCTTGACAGAGTAGAGAACAGAGCAAGGCGTCTCATCTCTCGTCTGGACCCATCCTGGATAGATCTGTCATTTCAGCAGAGCCTTCAACATAGGAGGGATGTGGGTGGCCTTACTGTTATGTATAAGGCCAATATTGTCAAAGTACCACACTTGGATCCACTTCGAGGACAGCGTGAAGCAAGCTTCTATACCACAAGACGGGCAGAAAGCAGCAACTTCACTCTGGCTGTACCCTTCTCCATAACATCACTTCATCTGAGATCATTTATTCCCAGGATGGAACACATTCGTACAGCATAATGATGTCAACGAGATAAAGTAAGTTGATCAGATAAAAATGCTGGCCCACAGATGGTTCCAACTTCATCCTGTTCCCTACTTGTAATTTTCATAACAATAAAAATAATTTCAAATGAGCTGATGTAGGTAACAGCTCTTAGCTTGTCAATAAAGTTAGGAATCCTTAACCTGTAAATAACTTGTCAATAAAGCTAGGGCTCCTTAACCTAACCTTGTCAAACACTGTGTAAAAGAAAAAAAAAAGGGGGGAGAGAAATTTTCTGTTGGTCTGAGAGTTCTAAATGACTGGTTGGCCAACTGATCATCTTATATCAAGGTTGAGACAATGTTTACCTTAATCTACATCTTCCCTTCTCCTCTCTCCACTTCTACTGTCTGTTGAAGGTTGCTACGAAGGCGCAACCTTCTGTTATTTGACTACTGATTGCTTCCCTCTGCTCACTGACCGACTGCTTCCTCTCCCGACCAACCCAGCTCGACTTCCTCTCCGGATTCATATACGGTGATTCTTTCCAGAGATCTAATTCCACAGAAATGTGCTTCCACTCAGCCACGTGCGACTCAGTACAACTAGTCACCCTTGTCAGAGACAAACTATGGCTCGCTCCTCTATGAATGGAATTTCCTTGACGTGCCTGTGAGATTCTAACTGAGCATCCTAGGCCCAGATATGCCGAGAACATGAGCCGATTTAAAGATATAAACACTACTGAGAGGATATATATAAGGCTGGTAGTGGGAGCGAAAGCAGTTTCATTCAGAGTCACAGAACCACACAAACCCATCCAATGGTTTATCAAAGATACTGAACATTAAAATGGTATAAAATACCGACAGATTGTTAGGTAAGACACATATGCAACAGTTAGGTATCTTTATTTCGAAACGTTTCGCCTACACAGCAGGCTTCTTCAGTCGAGTACAGAAAAGTTGATAGAAGCAGAAGATACTTGAAGACGATGTAATCAGTCCATCACCCTTAAAGTTTTGAGGTGGTCAGTCCCTCAGTCTGGAGAAGAGCATTGTTCCAGACTGAGGGACTGACCACCTGAAAACTTTAAGGGTGATGGACTGATTACATCGTCTTCAAGTATCTTCTGCTTCTATCAACTTTTCTGTACTCGACTGAAGAAGCCTACTGTGTAGGCGAAACGTTTCGAAATAAAGATACCTAACTGTTGCATATGTGTCTTACCATCAAAGATACTACCACAGGGAAGATGGGAATTAAGTTCAAATAAATGGGCAAATAACACTACATCAATTTCAAAACTTTTTCTTCCTCTCTCCCTACATTTGAATATTCATTTCTAGCTTCACTGAATCTCTGATAAGCATCATGATTGACCAGCTTCCTATACTGATTCCATAATTTTTCTTTCATAGCTCTCGGATACCTTCCATTAAACCATTCTTTATTCCCTTTCATATTCAGATTAATTATCATACATATTATTTATAACTGTTCCTTGTAAAATACTTCATTTAATTTCTTTAAAATCCTTTAGCATTATAGAAATTTCTTATATTATAATAGATCCTGTTCATGAATTTATCATCTAAGTCATATTTCACTGCATATGTTATTTCTAATAGACCATAATCACTTTTACTAAGTGTTTTTAAGTAGGTTATGTTGACAATTTCCTCCGCTGTTTGAGTAAACATTAACATTGACGGTGTGTTGCCGCCTCTCCTTCTCGTCGCTTCATTAACATGTTGATGTATAAAAAACATGTCATTAAATTGAGGAATAAATGACGACAGTAAATGACGATGGCAAAGTCACTGAGGAAGAGGACGAATGTTGATGTTTTAAATAAAAGTTTCGGAAAGTTCCCAATATATATTTTCCATGTAGATTTTAACTCCAGACTGACAGCTGAATTACAGGATATTGAAATAACTAAAGAAAATGTAAAGAAATCGTTGCTAGATGATGTTAAGAAAAAATCTGTGTGACCAGACGGTATAACACCTTGGGTCTTAAAAAAAAATTTCAAGCGATTGTAATCAGACTGAATTTTTTTTTAGGAATTCACTAAAGAACGGTAAATTAGAAAGCATATGGAAAATGGCACATAAAATGGGAAGACCATTTACACTCTTGGCCGGATTCATTGACAAGTGTTGTTGAAAAATTATTGGAGAAAAGCCATTAGAGTAAACTGGATTTAACACTGGAGAATAACACCATACTAACAGGTAAACAATTTAGGTTTTGATCTGTACATTCATGTACATAATTTTTTTTTTAAGTTACGACAGTAACTTAAAAAGAAATGAATGGGCAGACTGTATTTACCTCGACTTCAAGAAAACTTTGAATAGAGTTCACAATGAAAGACTAATTTGGAAATTACAAAAATAAATAAATAAATAAGATATTACAAGAGATTAAAGACTCTGAAAGAAAAATGCGAACAGTTATAAAAGGAAAAAAAATGTCTGAAAGGGAAAACGTCACGAGGAGTAACGAAGTTTTCCTAGAACCTGCAACAGGAGTAACGAAGTTTTCCTAGAACCTGCAACAGGAGTAACGAAGTTTTCCTAGAACCTGCAACAGGAGTAACGAAGTTTTCCTAGAACCTGCAACAGGAGTAAAGAAGTTTTCCTAGAACCTGCAACAGTAGTAACGAAGTATTCCTAGAACCTGCAACAGGAGTAACGAAGTTTTCCTAGAACCTGCAACAGGAGTAACGAAGTTTTCCTAGAACCTGCAACAGGAGTAACGAAGTTTTCCTAGAACCTGCAACAGGAGTAACGAAGTTTTCCTAGAACCTGCAACAGGAGTAAAGAAGTTTTCCTAGAACCTGCAACAGTAGTAACGAAGTATTCCTAGAACCTGCAACAGGAGTAACGAAGTTTTCCAAGAACCTGCAACAGGAGTAAAGAAGTTTTCCAAGAACCTGCAACAGGAGTAACGCAACAAGTAACGAAGTTTTCCTAGAACCTGCAACAAGTTATTCCTAGAACCTGCAACAGGAGTAAAGAAGAGTAACGAAGTAACGAAGTTTTCCTAGAACCTGCAACAGGAGTAACGAAGTTTTCCTAGAACCTGCAACAGGAGTAACGAAGTTTTCCTAGAACCTGCAACAGTAGTAACGAAGTATTCCAAGAACCTGCAACAGGAGTAACAACAGATCACAGTTGCAAATTGAGGAAAAAGTGTAGCGGAAAGAATAATAGAAATTCTTTCTCGCCTCAGCTAGAGAAGTTGACAAGTGGAGCACATTAAAAGAGGAATTTGTAAATGCTGCAACTACGGCAAATTTAGAAAAAAATACAATGACGAAAGTAATGAAGACGAGAGACAACGACAGTAACTCTGCTACAGTGGCTACAAATAGATAATCACACACAAAAACACACACACACACACACACCAGTGAAGAGCCGGGGCCAGGAGCTATGAATCGACCACCTGCAACCACAATTAGGTGAGTACACACGTGGCAGGGGCGCCGCGAGTGCACTGAGACACAACACAATAAGTGTCCGGGGAACAAGACTGCTCAATTGCCTCCCAGCATACATAAGAGGGATTACCAGTAGACCCCTGGCTGTCTTTAAGAAGGCACTCGACAGGCACCTATAGTACCTGACCAACCGGGCTGTGGTTCGTACGTCAGCTTGCGTGCGGCCAGCAGTAACAGCCTGGTTAATCAGACCATGACCCACCATGAGGTCTGGTCTCAGACCAGGCCGCGGGGGCTTTGACCACCGAAACCCTCTCCAGGTAAATTCCAGGTATATATATATATATATATATATCGTGCCGAACAGGTAAAATTGGTCAATTAGCAAGAACTCATTTAAAATTAAGTCCTTTCTAAAAAAAATTTCTTATACGTTTAAAGATATATTTTTCATTTATGTTCATACAAAAATTAATAATTTTACACCAAAAGAACTTTAGAAAACTTACCTAACCTTATTATAATAAGCGCAATTCAGTTTAGCCTAATCCAAATATATATATTTTAGATAAGTTTACAGTAATTTATCAACAAAAACAATGAAATATATTTTTTTGTTACGTTCAGAATGATTTTTGCGAAATTATTGCATATTGCATATGCAAATTTTTGCTTGCCTTATTCGGCAAGAAGAGCGTCGCTATTTAAGATCAAAGTTTTACCTATTCGGTATATATATATATATATATATATATATATATATATATATATATATATATATATATATATATATATATATATATATATATATATATATATATATATATATATATGCATATCATATACATTTTTTGAATGAGTAATGATGCATTTCAAAAGGAGAGATGTAATTACCTGGAGTGGTGACGAGTGGCGTGCGGCCACCGTAGAGTTGGTGTGGAGTTCAACGTCATTGTTTGGCGTGAAAAATGAAATTGAATTCAAGCTGATACGTGAGCGTTATTGAGGCGTGTAATGGGGTGAAGGTTTGCGCGCGCGCGCGCGCGTGTGTGTGTGTGTGTGTGTGTGTGTGTGTGTGTGGTCACGTACCTCGTACCTGGTTGACGGGAGGGTAGTTGACGGAAGGATGGTTGACGGGAGGATGGTTGACGGGAGGATCAGCAACGAAAGATCTTTCCTTGCCTTGATAAAGAAGACTGTTCGTGCCTTCGAGCACGTTCATTTTCTGATTTACATTTCATTCTCTGAGTAGAAATGTATAATAATATTCTTATCGTTATCATTGATATACCTTTGAAGAATTTCGAGAGTATGTCTACTATCTGAGCCCGGCCATGGGCCAGGCTAGTCTGGTTCTCGCCTGGCCAACCATGCCGTTGCTGCTGGAGGCCCACTGCCCCACATATCCATCACAGCCTGGTTGATCTGGCACCTGGTGAAGATACTTGTCTAGTTTCCTCTTGAAGGCTTCAACACTTGTTCCAGCAGTGTTTCTGATATCTTCTGGTAAGATGTTGAAAAGTCTGGGACCCCGGATGTTGATACAGTGTTCGCTTATTGTCCCCACCGCACCCCTGCTCCTCACTCGGTTTAATTTACACTCCCTCCCATATCTCTTACTCCAGTATGTTGTTAAGGCAGTGTGCAGATTTGGGACCAAGCCCTCGAGTACCTTCCAGGTATATATTATCATGTACCTCTCTCTCCTCAGCTTCAATGAGTACATGTTCAAGACTTGCAGGCGTTCCCAGTAGTTTAGGTGCTTTACTGGCTCAATGTGAGCCGTAAACGATCTCTGTATTTGTTCCAGCTCCGATATTTCTCCTGCCCTGAACGGGGCCGTCAGCACTGAGCAATATTCTAAGTGAGGGAGCACTAGCGATTTGAAGAGTGCCACCATCGGCATTATTTCCCTTGTTTTGAAAGTTCTCAATACCCACCCAGTCATCTTCCTGGCTGTCGTGATCTTTGTATTGTTATGGTCTTTAAAAGAAAGGTCCGCTGACATAATTATTCCTAGGTCTTTTACGTGTTCCTTACGTTCTATTTGGTGACCCTCTTGAGTTTTGTATATAGTGCTCCTTTTGAGTTCTTCATTCTTTCCATACTTAAGCAGCTGGAACTTATCACCATTGAACGTCATGTAGTTTTCCACTGCCCACTGGAAAACCCTGTTTATGTCTTCCTGTACTTTTTCAGTGTCCTCTACCGTAGTGACTTTCATGCTTATTTTAGTGTCATCTGCAAATGATGATACAAAAGTGTGCCGGGTGTTTTTGTCAATGTCTGCTATGAGGATGAGGAACAGCAGAGGTGCCAGGACAGTGCCTTGGGGCACTGAGCTTTAGACCTCGCTGATGCTGGATCTTGCCCTATTCGCTACTACTTTTTGTGTTCTATGTGTTAGGAAACCGAAAATCCATCTGCCTACCTTCCCCGTAATGCACATGGCCTTCATTTTGTTCGCTATCACTCCGTGATCGCATTTGTCAAACGCCTTTGCAAAATCTGTGTAAATCACATCTGTGTGTTGGTCGTCTTCCAGTGCCTCCGTAATTCTGTCATAATGGTTCAGCAACTGTGACAGACATGATCGTCCTGCTCTAAAACCATGCTGGTTCGGGTTATGTTGGTTGTGCTGGTCCATGAAATTTGTAACCTGCCGTCTCATCACTCTTTCAAAGATTTTTGTGATGTGAGAATTTAGGGCAACTGGTCTGTAATTTTTAGCTAGTGCTCTACTGCCTCCAGAGAATACTGAGGCCTCGTGCTAGTAGTACTTTGCATTTCTTTATAAATGGAGCATTCCATGAATCTGGTCCATGAATAATAACAATAATAATAATAATAATGTTATTGTTATTAATAACAGTATTATTATTATTATTATTATTATTATTATTACAAAAGAAATACATGCTTTTATCAGCACGCTCGTCAGTGTTTTGTACATAATTTGTTTCTTCCACGATATACTTAAATTCACATTTCTCTATCATTATTACTACTGTTTTCTTTTTGTTTAACCCCCACGGTGTTTCTCACCAGAGTTTCTTTGTGGAGTGGACACGCAGGTGACGGGGAACAGACCGATAATCAGCGCTAATGATCCTTCACGTCAAGATTTTAATGGAACACTCAACTCGCAAGCTGGTAGGGGTCTGTACTCGACTTGTGGCGTGGAAACCTGACGTACTTAACTTGTGATATGGAGAAACTAACGTACTTAACTTGTGATATGGAGAAACTAACGTACTTAACTTGTTTCAAGGAACTAGACATACTAGTAAAGACACATGTGCCGTAACTAAGTATCTTTATTTCGAAACGTTTGTCAACACAGTAGGCTTTTTCAGTCGAATACTGAGGAGGCTGTAGAAGTGTTAAAATGATACCTGTTATACACGTATCTCTCTCGAGAACCAAACCCGAGTGTGCGATATGATTCCAATATTGTAGGTGATTCTGCTGGATAGAACAACAGTTTAGATCGTTTGCGTATGAGCAACGTCAGTGTGAGGAGCTGCGTCATGAACAAAATATCCTTTCCCGACGGAGGACATTGTTAAGTGAACTGGAGTAGGGAGTACGGATGTGAACGTCGGGCTCCTGGGATTTAACATCTGTGATGCTGCTGTTCTCGTGCCAAGGTACAGTGAGGCAGTCCTGAAAATTCTGATTTCTTTATAAACAAAGAAAATGTCTATCTGGCCCAGTCAGCACTGAGTTGCATTAATTCATTCCCAATTCCTGGGAAAAGGTCATCTACAAAGTCCTCAGACCGATACATACGCTAAATGCGTATGTATCGGTACCTACTAAACATCAACAGAAATTTCGAAAATTCCGTCTTAGTTGAGGTGAAATTTCTCATGATTTTTGCATGGCCAAGTCAGCAACCTTCCTATGTTTATGTTTGGCAGCTGAGGTAAACAGTTACTTTAATATATCAGTTTCATTAATTCTTACAGAGGATTGTTGCTAACACTTCTGACGAACTTTAGATATACCTAGAAAATGAAAAAGTACTCGTCAGTCTAGAAGGTGAACGAGTTGGCTAAGACCAGTGAGGTGTGGTACAAGTGACGGTATACATTACTGAACACTTGATGAATAAACTACATGTGCAATGCCTGGGTATCGTCAAGTAGTAGTTAATTCAATTCATTACAGAGGTTATTTGAAGGTGCTGAATCTGGAAACAGTAGAAGACGAGGTAATCAGTCCCTTCGCCTACATGAAAGTGTTCAGTACCATAGTCTCGATAAATCTGAAACATTAGGCAGGTTCGGTAATGTAAGATTCGTCAGGAAACAAAGCAAGTGTTTCCCTGACTTGGGTCTAAGACATGATGACCCACCACTGGAGGTTCAGGTCATTTGACCAAGGCCTTTCGTTGGATTTTCCCTTCAAAAGACAAGATAGTCGCTTAAATAGGAATCAGACGAAGTGCAGGAGTTGAAGTCACCATTACCGTGGATGGATGCAGTAGCACCAGGTGTTCTTAACCCTTCTATCATTACAAACTCTCATTGGATTGCCCAACATGTCCTCATACCCCCATCATCACATTTGCCCATTCCTCTTTCACCAGACTGTGGAAATTATCATCACATGTGCCCATACATCCTCTCATCAGTGTGAAAATTATCATCACATGTGCCCATACCCCCCTTCACCAAACTGTGGAAACCATCATCATAACCAGTATTATTAGGCATCAGTATGACTTCAAAATACAGGGACATCTAGGGCAGAACAACTGAAAAAAATCTGAAAGATGTTATATTTATAAAATATAAAACGACACATAGTTCGGAGATCGAGTCCCATACCACATCATTTGGTCACCATACTATCAAGGGGTATGGATACCCACTGGTTAAGAACTCTTACACTAAGGGAACCAGGTCTAGCTTAAGAGTTGCGCCACAGGTCAGAAAACCGGATATAGGTATCGTCTCTACCAATATTTTATGGTGTTGCTGTGATAGGTAAGCATGGCAGCAACAATGATATGCAATTAATGAGTGTTGAGACACATGTTCATCATTAATGTGTGATGCCTGGACCACTACAGTGTGACGCCTGGACCACTACATTGTGACGCCTGGACCACTACAGTGTGACACATGAATCTCTAGTGTGTGACTCCTGGACCATTATAGTGTAACGCAAAGACATTTACAGTAGCAGGAAGTTATTCTCGTTAATTATGACAGAATAAGAGCAGGTTGAGCTCTGAGGCAACACACACAAAATACATTTACACATTAATGCTTAATGATGATGATAATAATAATAATAATAATAATAATAATAATAATAATAATAAAGTAGATGGATGGTTCAAAGAACCGACACGTTGTTAAATTAGACACATGTGCAACTCTTGGGTATCTTTATTGAGGAAACGTTTCGCCACACAGTGGCTTCATCAGTCCGTACAAAGAATAAACTTGAAGAATAGGAGGAGAATGGACTGACCACATCGACTCAAGGTTGAGGGACTGATTACCTCATTCTCCTCCAGTTCTTCAAGTTTATCCTTTGTATGGACTGATGAAGCCACTGTGTGGCGAAACGTTTCCTCAATAAAGATACCCAAGAGTTGCACATGTGTCTAATTTAACAATAATGATAATAATAATAATAAAAATAATAAAAATAATAATAATAATAATAATAATAATAATAATAATAATAATAATAATAATAATAAAATCCTCTAATATTTATGCTTAATAAATAATAATAACAATAATTATAATAATAATAATTATAATAATCAAATCCTCTAATATTTGCTTAATAATAATTTCTTCTAATATTTATATTACTACTACCACTACTACTGAATAATAATAATAATAATAATTACATCCTGTAATATTAACTTGAAATTACAAAACAAACATTTTGTCACAAAAAAAAACTATTTGTTATATAAAGTGGATGGCTGAGGCCGGAGTTGTAACGGAACTGCCACTTCTCTCATTATGTTAATCTGCCACTGATTGCCAAACAACTACTGTTACCTGCTGTCAATGCTGCAAAAAGGTTCACACTGCAACACCATATATAAATACACCAGCCTCATGGCGAATTTGATTTTATATGACGGGAAAAGAAAGCGTTTGGATTCACATATAATTTTGAAAAAGTAAAAGATTAATATATATATATATATATATATATATATATATATATATATATATATATACATATATATATATATATATATACATATATATATTATTATTTTTTTTTTTATTATCACACTGGCCGATTCCCACCAAGGCAGGGTGGCCCAAAAAAGAAAAACTTTCACCATCATTCACTCCATCACTGTCTTGCCAGAAGGGTGCTTTACACTACAGTTTTTAAACTGCAACATTAACACCCCTCCTTCAGAGTGCAGGCACTGTACTTCCCATCTCCAGGACTCAAGTCCGGCCTGCCGGTTTCCCTGAATCCCTTCATAAATGTTACTTTGCTCACACTCCAACAGCACGTCAAGTATTAAAAACCATTTGTCTCCATTCACTATCAAACACGCTCACGCATGCCTGCTGGAAGTCCAAGCCCCTCGCACACAAAACCTCCTTTACCCCCTCCCTCCAACCCTTCCTAGGCCGACCCCTACCCCGCCTTCCTTCCACTACAGACTGATACACTCTTGAAGTCATTCTGTTTCGCTCCATTCTCTCTACATGTCCGAACCACCTCAACAACCCTTCCTCAGCCCTCTGGACAACAGTTTTGGTAATCCCGCACCTCCTCCTAACTTCCAAACTACGAATTCTCTGCATTATATTCACACCACACATTGCCCTCAGACATGACATCTCCACTGCCTCCAGCCTTCTCCTCGCTGCAACATTCATCACCCACGCTTCACACCCATATAAGAGCTTTGGTAAAACTATACTCTCATACATTCCCCTCTTTGCCTCCAAGGACAAAGTTCTTTGTCTCCACAGACTCCTAAGTGCACCACTCACTCTTTTTCCCTCATCAATTCTATGATTCACCTCATCTTTCATAGACCCATCCGCTGACACGTCCACTCCCAAATATCTGAATACGTTCACCTCCTCCATACTCTCTCCCTCCAATCTGATATTCAATCTTTCATCATCTAATCTTTTTGTTATCCTCATAACCTTACTCTTTCCTGTATTCACCTTTAATTTTCTTCTTTTGCACACCCTACCAAATTCATCCACCAATCTCTGCAGCTTCTCTTCAGAATCTCCCAAGAGCACAGTGTCATCAGCAAAGAGCAGCTGTGACAACTCCCACTTTGTGTGTGATTCTTTATCTTTTAACTCCACGCCTCTTGCCAAGACCCTCGCATTTACTTCTCTTAAAACCCCATCTATAAATATATTAAACAACCACGGTGACATCACACATCCTTGTCTAAGGCCTACTTTTACTGGGAAAAAATTTCCCTCTTTCCTACATACTCTAACTTGAGCCTCACTATCCTCATAAAAACTCTTCACTGCTTTCAGTAACCTACCTCCTACACCATACACTTGCAACATCTGCCACATTGCCCCCCTATCCACCCTGTCATACGAGTTTTCCAAATCCATAAATGCCACAAAGACCTCTTTAGCCTTATCTAAATACTGTTCACTTATATGTTTCACTGTAAACACCTGGTCCACACACCCCCTACCTTTCCTAAAGCCTCCTTGTTCATCTGCTATCCTATTCTCCGTCTTACTCTTAATTCTTTCAATTATAACTCTACCATACACTTTACCAGGTACACTCAACAGACTTATCCCCCTATAATTTTTGCACTCTCTTTTATCCCCTTTGCCTTTATACAAAGGAACTATGCATGCTCTCTGCCAATCCCTAGGTACCTTACCCTCTTCCATACATTTATTAAATAATTGCACCAACCACTCCAAAACTATATCCCCACCTGCTTTTAACATTTCTATCTTTATCCCATCAATCCCGGCTGCCTTAACCCCTTTCATTTTACCTACTGCCTCACGAACTTCCCCCACACTCACAACTGGCTCTTCCTCACTCCTACAAGATGTTATTCCTCCTTGCCCTATACACGAAATCACAGCTTCCCTATCTTCATCAACATTTAACAATTCCTCAAAATATTCCCTCCATCTTCCCAATACCTCTAACTCTCCATTTAATAACTCTCCTCTCCTATTTTTAACTGACAAATCCATTTGTTCTCTAGGCTTTCTTAACTTGTTAATCTCACTCCAAAACTTTTTCTTATTTTCAACAAAATTTGTTGATAACATCTCACCCACTCTCTCATTTGCTCTCTTTTTACATTGCTTCACCACTCTCTTAACCTCTCTCTTTTTCTCCATATACTCTTCCCTCCTTGCATCACTTCTACTTTGTAAAAACTTCTCATATGCTAACTTTTTCTCCCTTACTACTCTCTTTACATCATCATTCCACCAATCGCTCCTCTTCCCTCCTGCACCCACTTTCCTGTAACCACAAACTTCTGCTGAACACTCTAACACTACATTTTTAAACCTACCCCATACCTCTTCGACCCCATTGCCCATGCTCTCATTAGCCTATCTATCCTCCAATAGCTGTTTATATCTTACCCTAACTGCCTCTTCTTTTAGTTTATAAACCTTCACCTCTCTCTTCCCTGATGCTTCTATTCTCCTTGTATCCCATCTACCTTTTACTCTCAGTGTAGCTACAACTAGAAAGTGATCTGATATATCTGTGGCCCCTCTATAAACATGTACATCCTGAAGTCTACTCAACAGTCTTTTATCTACCAATACATAATCCAACAAACTACTGTCATTTCGCCCTACATCATATCGTGTATACTTATTTATCCTCTTTTTCTTAAAATATGTATTACCTATAACTAAACCCCTTTCTATACAAAGTTCAATCAAAGGGCTCCCATTATCATTTACACCTGGCACCCCAAACTTACCTACCACACCCTCTCTAAAAGTTTCTCCTACTTTAGCATTCAGGTCCCCTACCACAATTACTCTCTCACTTGGTTCAAAGGCTCCTATACATTCACTTAACATCTCCCAAAATCTCTCTCTCTCCTCTGCATTCCTCTCTTCTCCAGGTGCATACACGCTTATTATGACCCACTTCTCGCATCCAACCTTTACTTTAATCCACATAATTCTTGAATTTACACATTCATATTCTCTTTTCTCCTTCCATAACTGATCATTTAACATTACTGCTACCCCTTCCTTTGCTCTCTCTCAGATACTCCAGATTTAATCCCATTTATTTCCCCCCACTGAAACTCTCCTACCCCCTTCAGCTTTGTTTCGCTTAGAGCCAGGACATCCAACTTCTTTTCATTCATAACATCAGCAATCATCTGTTTCTTGTCATCCGCACTACATCCACGCACATTTAAGCATCCCAGTTTTTTAAAGTTTTCTTCTTCTCTTTTTTAGTAAATGTATACAGGAGAAGGGGTTACTAGCCCATTGCTCCCGGCATTTTAGTCGCCTCATACGACACGCATGGCTTACGGAGGAAAGATTCTTTTCCACTTCCCCATGGACAATAGAAGAAATAAAAAAGAACAAGAGCTATTTAGAAAAAGGAGAAAAACCTAGATGTATGTATATATATATATATGCATGTGCGTGTCTGTGAAGTGTGACCAAAGTGTAAGTAGGAGTAGCAAGATATCCCTGTTATCTAGCGTGTTTATGAGACAGAAAAAGAAACCAGCAATCCTACCATCATGCAAAACAGTTACAGGTTTTTGTTTCACAGTCATCTGGCAGGACGGTAGTACTTCCCTGGGTGGTTGCTGTCTACCAACCTACTACCTACAATATATATATAGATATATATATAGATATATATATATATATATATATATATATATATATATATATATATATATGATGCTCTGTATCTCCTCACAAGGTGCCTTACTATTCCAAGACTCACTTCCTGAGGTGTGCACCCTCTTTTGACAACCCAACACTCGACGAATATGACGCACACCTGAGGTCAACCCTTAAGAAAGCACTGAACTTGTCACTAGAGGATCAGCAATGGGATCAGGCAACCCTCCCAGTGTGACTGGGAGGTATAGGGGTGCGCAAAGCAACGCATGTTGCTTTACCTGCTTTTCTGTCTTCGTGTTTGGCTTCCAGTGCATTAGTCAAGAAGATTGTTCCCGAACGCTTGAGAGACGTGGTAGGAGCTCAAGACCCCAGGTTTACTGAAGCAGCGTTTCGGTGGGACACCCTTACAGATTCCTCCAGTAGACCAGCTCCTCCCAAAGAACACAAAGAGTCCCACTGGGACAAACCGATCATGGAAAAAATCGCCAACACAATGCTCTCCAACGCCTCAGGAAAGGACAAAGCTCGTCTCCTGGCAGTGAATGCACCACACTCAGGAGATTTCCTGTTAGCTGCTCCCAATTCCTCCTTGGGCCCTCGACTAGACCCACAGGCCATTGGGATTGGTGTTGCTCTTCGCCTAGCCGCCCCCATTCTCACCGAACATAGGTGTATTTGCGGCAGGGCGACAGCTGATCAATTCGGACTTCATGGTCTCGTGTGTCACACAGCAGAAGGGAAGTATGCCAGACATGAGGAGGTCAATGACATCATAAAGAGAAGCCTCGCCCCAGCCCGTTGCCCAGCTCAACGGGAACCCCAAGTGCAGAGGTCTGACGGAAGTCAAAAGCGTCCTGATGGAGCCACTATGCTACCTTGGAAGGATGGAAAGCAGATTGCCTGGGACTACACATGTGTTGCCACATTGGCAGACACCTACTTGCCATACTCCGTAGTGGAAGGGGGTGGAGCTGCCAGCCACAGGGAGACCCAGAAGATCCGCAAATATGAAGACCTTCCCCCTTGCTATAACTTCATCCCAATAGGGTCGGAGACCCTTGGAGCATGGGGCAAGTGTGCTCTAAATTTCCTAATAGAGCTGGGTGAAAAGCTCATCATAGAAACCAAGGAACACAGGGCGACCAGCTTCCTCTTTCAGAGACTCAGTGTTGCGATCCAGAGAGGAAATGCCTGCAGCATTCTGGGCACGCGGCCCACTGCCGGGGAGCTGGACGAAGTATTCGAGATGTAGCTCTGAGTTACCTATGTTGTTTTACTTTCCATTGTATTTTTGTGAATGTTTTGTCAATGTAGTTTGTCTTTATATAAAATATATATAAAATATAGGGGGTGGTAGGAGAAAATTCTCAAACAGCTTCAGGGAGAACCTTGAGTTTTCCCTGAAGCAAGTTTCTTCTTTTCTCTGAGGATGAGGGTCCCTATAACAGTTCTAGAGGTGGTACCTCCCTATATTTATATATATATATATATATATATATATATATATATATATATATATATATATATATATATATATGTCGTGCCGAATAGGCAGAACTTGCGATCTTGGCTTAAATAGCAACGCTCATCTTGCCGTATAGGACAAGCGAAAATTTGTGTATGCAATAATTTCGCCAAAATCATTCTGAACCTAACGAAAAAAAATATTTCACTGTGTTTGTATAGTATTAAATTATTGTAAACATATCCAAAATATATTTAATTGGGTTCGGCTAAAATAAATTATTCTTGTTATAATAAGGTTAGGTAAGTTTTCTAAGTTTCTTTTGATGCAAAATTATAATTTTTTACATCAACATTAATGAAAAAAATATGTCTTTAAACGTATAAGAGAAAATTTCATAAAGAACTTAATTTTAAA
>NC_091369.1:14255186-14305186 GCF_038502225.1 Cherax quadricarinatus
AGCAGAAAACCCAGAGGGGTGTGTATATATATATGCTTGTACATGTATATGTAGTGTGACCTAAGTGTAAATAGAAGTAGCAAGACGTACCTAAAATCTTGCATGTTTATGAGATAGAAAAAAGGACACCAGCAATCCTACTATCATGTAAAGCAATTACAGGTTTTCGTTTTACACTCACTTTGCAGGACGGTAGTACCTCCCTGGGCGGTTGCTGTCTACCAACCTACTATGTAGATTGGTGGATGAATTTGGTAGGGTGTGCAAAAGAAGAAAATTAAAAGTGAATACAGGAAAGAGTAAGGTTATGAGGATAACAAAAATATTAGGTGATGAAAGATTGGATATCAGATTGGAGGGAGAGAGTATGGAGGAGGTGCTATCCTATTCTCCGTCTTACTCTTAATTCTTTCAATAATAACTCTACCATACACTTTACCAGGTATACTCAACAGACTTATCCCCCTATAATTTTTGCACTCTCTTTTATCCCCTTTGCCTTTATACAAAGGAACTATGCATGCTCTCTGCCAATCCCTAGGTACCTTACCCTCTCCCATACATTTATTAAATAATTGCACCAACCACTCCAAAACTATATCCCCATCTGCTTTTAACATTTCCATCTTTATCCCATCAATCCCGGCTGCCTTACCCCCTTTCATTTTACCTACTGCCTCACGAACTTCCCCCACACTCACAACTGGCTCTTCCTCACTCCTACAAGATGTTATTCCTCCTTGTCCTATACACGAAATCACAGCTTCCCTATCTTCATCAACATTTAACAATTCCTCAAAATATTCCCTCCATCTTCCCAATACCTCTAACTCTCCATTTAATAACTCTCCTCTCCTATTTTTAACTGACAAATCCATTTGTTCTCTAGGCTTTCTTAACTTGTTAATCTCACTCCAAAACTTTTTCTTATTTTCAACAAAATTTGTTGATAACATCTCACCCACTCTCTCATTTGCTCTCTTTTTACATTGCTTCACCACTCTCTTAACCTCTCTCTTTTTCTCCATATACTCTTCCCTCCTTGCATCACTTCTACTTTGTAAAAACTTCTCATATGCTAACTTTTTCTCCCTTACTACTCTCTTTACATCATCATTCCACCAATCGCTCCTCTTCCCTCCCGCACCCACTTTCCTGTAACCACAAACTTCTGCTGAACACTCTAACACTACCTTTTTAAACCTACTCCATACCTCTTCGACCCCATTGCCTATGCTCTCATTAGCCCATTTATCCTCCAATAGCTGTTTATATCTTACCCTAACTGCCTCCTCTTTTAGTTTATAAACCTTCACCTCTCCCCTGATACTTCGCTTCTCCTTGTATCCCATCTACCTTTTACTCTCAGTGTAGCTACAACTAGAAAGTGATCTGATATATCTGTGGCCCCTCTATAAACATGTACATCCTGAAGTCTACTCAACAGTCTTTTATCTACCAATACATAATCCAACAAACTACTGTCATTTCGCCCTACATCATATCTTGTACACTTATTTATCCTCTTTTTCTTAAAATATGTATTACCTATAACTATACCCCTTTCTATACAAAGTTCAATCAAAGGGCTCCCATTATCATTTACACCTGGTACCGCAAACTTACCTACCACACCCTCTCTAAAAGTTTCTCCTACTTTAGCATTCAGGTCTCCTACCACAATTACTCTCTCACTTGGTTCAATATATATATATATATATATATATATATATATATATATATATATATATATATATATATATATATATATATATATATTAGTTCATCATTTCCCATTATAAAACATAGTATTACATTACTGTAATTATGTTGAAAGTAATTTAAGAATCTCATAGAATGAAGAGCAAGGTTCCGCCCCCGTCTTTAAATATCCATTACGAGGAAAATATTTACGGATAGTAAAGGAAATATGTGAATGTGGGGCGCCGCCCCCGCCCCTGGACAGATCACCTGTGTAATATCTCCAAATATCCCAAGACATTATCATTCTAGCCTCGCCTGTAAATGCACCTTAAAGAGTACACGAATCCATTAAATAAATTGCCACAGCTATATAGTATGACTGCGGAAGAAGCTTGAACCATGAGAATCGAGACGACGTCTCGGTCTTAGACAGTTTTCACTTCGTAGATAAATGGTTCAGAGAACCGACATGTTGATAAATTAGACACATGCGCAACTCTTGGGTATCCTCAATAAAGATACCCAAGAGTTGCGCATGTGTCTAATTTATCAGTTTTCATTTCGCAACTTGATAATGGTATAGGAGGGACCGAAAGTTAGTGGAATTTTTATTTGTGGATTTTGGCCAGTTGCTATGTGTTCCAACCACGGTATTGTGGCTTTTTTAAAATGGTTCCTGGTCTGGATAATACAATGTTTGGCAAGACAAGAAGCATAGTTTAGAAATGTGGGCTAAGATCATGTTATTATAATCATGGGGGAACGCTAAACCTGTCGGGATTATACAGCGAATGTACGGAGGGGGGGGGAGGGGTGATGGAAGGTATTCAGGCTCAATTCAGGGAACTGGAGCACAGATCCAGTTCCCTAGATCAAGAGCCCCTCACCAGCATCAAGGAACCTCCCTTGAGGGTAACTTCAAGTAAATGATAATACGGCCCGAGAAAGCAAGATTTACCCAAGAAATGAGATAATACACATTTAACAGGGGAAACTAGCTTATAAAATTCAATTCCAACAATTCTACATCACGTACATCATCGTAGACGCACAGATGTTGATGAATGTTCACTCACATTCTGAACTCTACATTTCCTTGCTACGTTAAAGGTGATGTGGGATTAACAAATTAACTCTCTGAAAGTACGCCAATTATATTTTTTCCTGGAGCAAGTTGCAATGGGCGACACCTTTATCGTCAAAATTTATGTCGAAAGTCCAGCCATAAGTCTCGGTGACAGACGCTATCATTACCCATTAACGTAATCATGAATTAATGTAGCAAATAGTGGGAAGAGAAGTCGTCAACGTTACGAGAAAAAATAATTGCCAACTTGATCAACTTTAAAGCCTATTATTTTTTTAGTATTTGAGATAAATCAGGTACTCATACTTTGTCTACATTGCATTTCACAATAAACGTCGCGTAATGTACGAGTCATCACGACTCATCACGACTCATCACAACTCATCACAACTCATCACAACTCATCACAACTCATCACAACTCATCACGACTCATCACGACTCATCACGACTCATCACAACTCATCACAACTCATCACGACTCATCACAACTCATCACGACTCATCACGACTCATCACAACTCATCACAACTCATCACAACTCATCACGACTCATCACGACTCATCATTATGGTGTGATGGTTTCCATGAAATAAGCGGCTGAAAACCCCCAGTTATTATATTTTCATACACAAGTCTAAGGGTTTTCTTCTATTTTCTTTCTAATTCTTATTCTTGTTTATTTCCTCTTATTTCCATGGGGAAGTAGAACAGAATTCTTCCTCCGTAAGCCATGCGTGTTGTAAGAGGCGACTAAAATGCCGGGAGCAAGGGGCGAGTAACCTCTTCTCCTGTATATATTACTAAATGTAAAAGGAGAAACTTTCGTTTTTCCTTTTGGGCCACCCTGCCTCGGTGGG
Organism: Cherax quadricarinatus; assembly: GCF_038502225.1. Taxonomy (NCBI): domain Eukaryota; kingdom Metazoa; phylum Arthropoda; class Malacostraca; order Decapoda; family Parastacidae; genus Cherax; species Cherax quadricarinatus. The sequence goes on from NC_091369.1 coordinate 14,258,837, forward strand.
ATACGGCCGGTGTGTTGAAAGGAAGAAGTCTAAGGGCATGACCCACCATCACTGCCGAGTGATTATTTGTTATTCACAGAAATACATATACGCAAGTATACATACGCACGTTTATACATAACCACAAAGACACACACACACAAACATACATACACATGACTAGGCACATGCATAACCAAACACATCAAATATACATACACATATAGACTCTTATATGTATATATATGCACACGAGTATATTTGTAAATACATACATAACTACATACATGCGTAGATACATAATTTTGTTTACTACAAATGTTTCATCACCACTCTGCACTAATCCTTTTGCGCGTATGGAAGTAGAGGTTCAAATTATTGATGGAACTGTAATCAAAATATGTCTAGATACTGTAATAGTAAGGAAACGCTAAGCCCGTAGGGATCATACAGCGCTTAGGGAAATGAGAGGTAGTCAAATTCGATGCTAGGAAGGGGAAGGGCAAATTTAATTATTTGGTCAAGAGAGTCACTACAACATCAAGGAACTTCCCTTGAGGGAAGGAACGAAGGAAAGAAGGAACACTGCAACAGTCCTACTGGCCTATGCGAGGCAAGTCAAATTCTCTCACCGGCTTAAGCCAATGAATTGACCTAGTCATGTCAGTCACATCACTTAAGGGATGAGCACGGAATTTCTAGTGGAGGGTTGCGGGAACACCGAGGTCTGTGACCGAGGCCTTGTGACCGAGGTGCTGTGACCGAGGTATTGTGACCGAGGTATTGTGACCGAGGTATTGTGACCGAGGTATTGTGACCGAGCTCTTGTGACCGAGATGTTGTGACCGAGATGTTGTGACCGAGATGTTGTGACCAAGATGATGTGACTGAGCCCTTGTGACCAAGCCTACTGACTGAGCCCTTGTCACCGAGGTCTTGTCACCAAGCCCTTGTGACCGAGCCCTTGTGACCGAGCCCTTGTGACCAAGCCCTTGTGACCGAGGGCCATAAACGGACCGCTCAGTCAAATATTTATACATGACAGCAAAAAGTGTAATGGTTATTTTTCCTCAATAAACACGTTTTCTGAAGTCAATTTACTTGGTCCCCGCTAGCCAGGTGTGGACCCAGACAACGATCCCATGTAATAAGCACAGCACCAACACACTGTACTGTCCTCAGTGTGGTGAGGATCACCACAGTGTCCTCAGTGTGGTGAGAATCACTACAGTGTCCTTAGTGTTGTGAGAATCACTACAGTGTCCTCAGTGTGGTGAGAATCACTACAGTGTCCTCAGTGTGGTGAGAATCACTACAGTGTCCTCAGTGTGGTGAGGATCACCACAGTGTCCTCAGTGTGGTGAGAATCACTACAGTGTATCCTCAGTGTGGTGAGAATCACTACAGTGTCCTCAATGTGGTGAGAATCACTACAGTGTCGTCAGTGTGGTGAGAATCACTACAGTGTATCCTCAGTGTGGTGAGAATCACTACAGTGTCGTCAGTGTGGTGAGAATCACTACAGTGTATCCTCAGTGTGGTGAGAATCACTACAGTGTATCCTCAGTGTGGAGAGGATCACTACAGTGTATCCTCAGTGTGGAGAGGATCACTACAGTGTATCCTCAGTGTGGAGAGGATCACTACAGTGTATCCTCAGTGTGGAGAGGATACTCAGTTTAATCACACTCTTGATAATTCTTGCATCAATAGCTAATAAAGACAGTAAGAATATTAACAAATCGTTTATTATTGTAATAATCGTATCGGCAATTTATATAATAAAAATAGCAATAATTCTAATACCGATTATAAATGCATTAAAAATATTTATAATACAAGTAAAAGTAATAAAAACAACAAATTTTTTAATAATAATAATAATAATAATAATAATAATAATAATAATAATAATATATTCATTATTAAAACAGCCCTTCTAGGGTAGGGTAGGTGCCGGAGCCCGAGCTTGTAGCTCACAAGACTATCATTCCCATTAGGCCCCTTGAGGCGGGGATGGCAGACCAGAGAGGCCTAGCTTGTGGCTAGGCCTGGGGACAGTTGGTCCCAAAGATGAGGAGGTACTTGTGCCTCCTCCCATGGGAGACTTAGGTCTCAGATACTCCCTAAAGAGGGAGTCAAGGCCGGGCCGGGAGAATAACGGCAAATGTTTAATAATAATAAAATAAAAATGTTTAATTATAATATTAAAATTATTATCATTATTAAACATTTTTAATATTATTAAAAACATTTTTAATGTTGCTATCATTATTAAACATTTTTAATATATTAAAAATGTTTAATATTAAAAATGTTTTTAATAATAATAACAATGTTTAATAATGATAATAACAGTTTTAATATTAATAATTTTTAATGTTTCTAATAATAATAATAATAATAATAATAATAATAATAATAATAATAATAATAATAATAATAATAAAACTAGTAGCACGTTACTCACTATTCCCTAGACATGATCAACAAGAAATCAGTTTTAGCCTAACAGCGAGGTTGCTACCCATATTTTTGGATGTAAATCGAAACTTATTCCCACCATCACGTCTCCTTTCATTTTAGACGGGGGTCAAATACGCCTATGTTTCCCATCACATTATCTGATATACAATGACGCTATGTTTTGATACATGTGACACTGATGAGAGCAAATTACAGGGACGCTATGTTCAAGATATGTGCTTTGTAATATTGATAATGTAATCTGGATCACGTTTTTTTTTTGGATGTTAAAAGATGTTTGAGGAATAAAGGGTCGATTTTTGCAATAAATATGAGGGAATCAAATGGGGTTTACGAAAGTAAATATGGATTAGTAAAAATAGAGGAACGTTAGTTGACCAACGTGTTTAGTAGATAATCTAACAGTAAAGGGATGTTATACCCAAACTGGAACGTTACCATGTTGGACTAATACTATGACTGGAATATTGCTATACCTGGAATACTACAGTGGGTAGAACTATACCATAGATGTAACAACGTCGTAACGAACAATACCGTGGCTGGATCAATATAATCATTAACAATTCAGTACTGTAACTGGAACAATATCGTAACTGCAGTAGTACTGTGACAGGGATACTGTGGCTGGAACTACGCCATTTCTCGAAAAATACCGTGAGTGGAACAATACTGTGCGTTCAACACTACTGGGGAGTGCAAAAACACCGTTGCTGGAACACCACGGGTGGAACAATACTGTTACTAATGAAATACAGTAGCTAGAATAATATCGTAACAATACCGGGAGTGGAACAATGTCGTGACTGGAAAAATACTGTGACTAGCAATAAAGTGGGTGGAACAGTAAAGTAGCTGGAACAATTCATAACTATCCCATATTTCGGAGAGGAGATTTGATGGCGTTTCGGTCCGCTCTGGAACATTACCAAGTCGAGGCTTGATAGTGGTCTAGGAGCGACTCAAACGTAGTCTAAAGTTTTTTCTCCGAGTGGATTGTTGATGAACATAATTATAATTATCACTCACAATGCAGATGTTCCTCTACACCTGATCGCAATGATACCAAAAATTATTAACACCTGACCCTTGGATACAATTTTCAACACCTAACCCCTGGATACACGTAATTTTCGGCACTTCACCCTTATATACAAGATGTCAACACCTGAGCTTCTGGATACAAGTAATTATTAACACCTGACCCTCTTGGATACTTGTAATTATCAGTACTTGACCCCTGGAATTAAACAATTATCAACATCTGACCAAGCAATAAAAATAATTATAAACATTTGATCTCTTGAAAAATGTTATTGTTAACTTGACCTCTGGATGAATGTAATTAACACCTGACCCCATTGATACATGCAATTATCAACACCTTAATCCCAGATACATGCAGTTATTAATGCCTGAACCTATATAACTTTACGGATACATGCCACATTTATTAACTCACCCCTGGTTACAAGCAATTATCAATATCCGATACCTGATACTTGAAGGATACCTGAAGAATCGTTTCCGGGGTTAACTCCCTCGCGTCTAGGACCTAGACGCGATCAACCAGATTGTTACTGTTGATCGGAATCAGTCCAACATTCGAATAAGCAGTCCGGCTTACTTGAGGGACTTACCAAGTGCTGTCATGAAGATGGCTATTGAAGAGAGGCTATTGAAACACCATGTGTCTATTACGCTTATTTTATCTCTTTCTGCACTCATGGTACTCTTGATTTTCTCATGGGAATGGGGGTATTTTACACTGCCGAGTCTTTGCTATCGTTGGGAGTGATTCCTATGTGGAGATATGGGACCAGTCCTTCTAGGAATTTCCAGGAGTGAATCGTGATGTATCTTTCCCGCCTGTGCTTTGAGGAGAATTGGCCAAGGTACTTCACACGTTCCTAGTATTTTAGATGCCTGACTGAATTTATTCGAGCAGTGAAGGTTCTCTGTACATCCTCTAGGTCTTCATTTTCACCCGGTTTAAATTGGACTGTTAGAGAGAACAAGTGACTTAAAGAGGGTCACCAATGGCTTGGCATTTCGTTTTGAAAGTTCTCGTTATCCATCTTTTTATTTTCCTGGCAGTTATGATAACACTGGTGTGATCCGTGAAAGTGAGATCCTCTGAGGTTGTCCCTCTTAAGTCATTCATGTTAGCTATTCAGTGGCTAGAGTTCATTGTGTACTCCGTTCTAGTTTTCATTTACCCATTTTTTCACAACGGAGATTAAATTTATCCTCACTGAACATCATATTGTTTTTATGACTCGTTGGAAGGCTTGGATTTTATCCGCTTAGAGATTATCAGTGCGTTAATTGTATTGATCTCTCACACATATTCTGGTATAGTCTGCGAGAAGAAAACGGTGCTGTGATTTATTTTCCTGTCTTTGTCGGATATGAGAATGAGGAAAAAGATGAAGACTAACACTGTGCTTTAGGGAACAATGCTTTTCGCTGTGACAGTCTCTGATTTAACTCTATTACTTCTTTCTGTTTGATAGAAAGTTAAAAATCCTTTTGCTTACTTTTTCAGTTATTCCTTTTGCTTGCATTTTGTGCGCTGTAGCGCTATGATCGCACGTGTTGAATGTTTTTTGTAAAAGTCTGGTACACTACATCTGTATTTTTGTCTTGCAGTAGTTTTGAGAGGCAGGAGCGACCTGCAGTATATCCATGCTATCCTGGGTTGTTCAACATTTGTCAGTCTATGTGGTTAGCAATCTTGCTTCTTAAAATTCTTTCAAAGATTTTAATTGTGTGGGACGTCAGAGCTGTTGGTTTATTATTCTCTGCTAATGCTTTATCTCCTTTGTGTTGTGAGGCAATATTTATCCTTTTTAACGGCTGTGAGATGACCATGTTTAGGCTTTCTCTCCACAGAATATTTAAAGCACCTGATTAGAGTTTCATACAGTTCTTAATGAACACGGTGTTCCACAAGTCTAGGCCTGGGACAGAATGCGTAGGCATGCTGTCAATGGCCTTTCCCGAGTCGAATGAGGTTAGGGATGCATCGGAAATTTTGGAGATGTTGGTAAAAATTTGAGAAAAGTTCCTGAAATATTCATTTGGATTTTCACCCTTTAGTGTGAGGCTTCAGCATTTCATTCATTCGCTGTTGTCTGTGCAGGTTGCAGCCTGCTTCAACAAGGGCCCAATATTAAATATGTTTTTTTTTTTTGCCCTGGATTTTCCACACGAGAAAAAGTATTTTGGAGTCCTACCAATTTCATTAACTGCTTTTAGCATCCTCTGTTTCTCCGTGCTTCAGATGGTCTGACACTTTTCAGAAGTTCTGCAACTCTTCGCCATCGCCTGTAGAGAGAACGTCACACACTTTCTAGCCTGCATCTTCTCTTTTTTCCTTAGTGGTACACCTTGAGCATACTTCTAGTGCCATAAAGTTAATCATTTGGAGACACTAGTTGGGATCCATAATATTCAATATATCTTCCCAGCACGTATCTCGACCCCAGTTGATGTTGTTATTGTTGAAAAATTTGATAAAAAACACTCTTTTGAATATATTTTGCTGCTCAGAACCAGTGTGCATGAACGTCTGAACTATAATTGGCCTGTGGTCTAAATTTGGCTTCTATTTTCGACAATGCTATATTCAGTAATAGCTCATCATTATTCGTGAATATGAGGTCAAGGATATTTTAAACTTTTGATTATTCCGTTATTTGCTGGATTAAAGAGAAATCTACTTCAAAATTTTAATTGTTCTTTTGTGTGGGACTGATCATCAGAACTGCTTCTGCAATTAGTTATGCTATTTTGATATTTGTAAAAAAAAAAAAAACGATCCATTTTTAATGTCTAACTGAATTCAAAAAGCAACAAGATATTTCAGGTTAAGGTTGGAAGATTTTGCAGACGGTATTCAGTTTTCGAACTCTTGTCATTGAACTGATGGGAAGTTGTATCTGGCGGCTTGTATACAAGTACAGTAAATAATTACTTGTTCCCAATTATTGCCAAGACCTCAATTACATCATTTGTGCAAGTGACACCTTGACACACAGGTTTATTCCCCTTATTTCCCGTTCTTTCGGATGCACCTAATTTGTGCCCTGGTATCTATATTTCGTTATCGAAGTGGCCAGTTTCCGTGGGTCGCCGTAAAAGTAGCAAACATTGCATTTAACTCCATTAATAAACGGTATTTTGTTGTTTCGGGATAGTCGGGGATAGTTTAAGGTCCTATATATTTGCAAAAGCATAAGATATATTGCTTATTTGTTGAGGGATATTCTGTTGAGATTAATAACCGTGGTTCTTCAGCGGACCCTCACCTGAAATCTATGGCTCATGATTGGACTTATGATACAAACAATTTTCAATACCTGACCCCTGTATACAAGCAATTATCAGCACCTTACCTCCACAATACAAACAACTGTCTACACCTTACCTCCGTAATACAAACAACTTTGTACACCTGACCTCCAGGATAATAACAACTCTCAATACTTGACATCCCGGATACAAGTAATTATCAACACCTGACATCCCGGATAAAAGCAATTATCAATACCTAACTTTTGGTTACTAGCAATTGCAAAGTTTTGTCATCCCTTGAATAATAACAATTATCAACAATTGATCCTTGAATACTAGCAATTATCATCAGAACTCTGAATACTAGGAATTATCAACCCCTGACTCATTTATTATAGCAATTATCAACATCTGACCACTGATTAATAACAATCAACAATACCCGATCCCATGAATAACAATTAGCAACACCTTTCCCCACGATGAAAGCAATTATCAACATCTGACCCCCTAAATATTTAGCAATGATCAATACTGATTAAAACGGCTATCAATACTTGATTCATTGACTATACAAAAATATGAACCACTTACTGGATAAGCATATTAAAACAATGGGGAAAAATATTGTATATTAAAACAATGGGGAAAAATATTGTATATTAAAACAATGGGGGAAAATTAAATATTATATATTAAAACAACGATGGAAATTTATATATTAAAGCAATGAGAAAAAAATTTATTATATACTGAAATAAAGAGGGGAAAAGTGATTATATATTAAACAAGGAAAAATGATTATATTTAAAAAAATAAGGGGAAAATTTATTTCTATTTACTTTTCACTTAGGAACATCCACGTAATAAAGTCCCTTTTCTTATAAAGTTAAAAAGTGCGATTTTTTTTTTGTAAAATCAATTGTTAAAGTAAACCAAAATTGAAACACGCGCGGGAAGGCTTTCACAGAATATGCTATTCAATTTTGCAATACACTTTTTCAATTGCATTGCAAAAAAAAAGAACTATATGGAGGAGCTGCCTGAAAGAACTGACTCTATATTACCCGATTTGTTTCCCTTATATTATTTTTCGCTTCGACTTTCTCTTATAATATCCACCAACCTCATTTTATCGTATCCTATTTATCATTCCTGCTAGTACTACTAGTAGTATTAGTACGAGCAGTAGAGAAGTATTAATACTAATATTAGTAGTAGCAGCAGCAGTAGTAGTACTAGTGCTAGTAGTGGTAGTATTAACAGTAGTATTAGTAGTAGTACTATTAGTAATGCTTGCAATAGTAGTAGTAGTACTAGTAGTAGTACTGGTGGTGGTAGTAGTACTTGTAGTAGTACTGGTGGTGGTAGTAGTACTTGAAGTAGTACTAGTGGTAGTAGTAGTACTAGCAGTAGAGAAGTCCTTATCAAGACCACCCATACCTGAAGCTACCCAAGAATTATTGAGGCTAAAATCTTGGATAGTTTCAAATTTAGGTTGGATTAATACATGAGTTAGAGGATATATATATATATATATATGTATATATATATATATATATATATATATATATATATATATATGAACAACACTGCGACTAGCCAAGGATTCGAACCCATGTTATTTTGGCCCGCCTCATGGTGAGCGAAAACCACATGACGCTCTAACTCACAGGACCACGACTTTAGAGCGTCATGTGATTTTCGCTCACTATGAGGCAGCCCAAAACAAATTCCAAGCGCTTTCGTGACTACTCACATTATCAAGGAACTATGAAAGTAAAGCATCTAAGGAAGCTATATAAGGGGTCTGGCCAACACCTCACTATCAGATCCCACAACGGTTAAACACCTGACGCGCGCCGGCTCAACTGGACAGGTCCTTTGCACAACTCACCAACAAACTATTCTACCCAAGAAAATTTAAAAATTATTATTTGTCCAGTGTATTATTAAATTCTTCCCAAATTCTATTAATTATAAATGGATCTAATTTATATAAACCAAAGGAAATATTCATATTATTGTCAAAACTGCTTTTTATGAAACAAGATTCAATTATATTCCTGTCGACCATGGACTTGCTTGATACTACTTTCTTAACTTTTTGAAAATCAATTGGATGGTTAAAATCTCTTACATGAATAAATAGATCATTGGAATCTTGTCCAGTTCTAATGCTATATTTATGTTGTTTTAATCTTAGTTCGAGATTTTTACCAGTTTGACCATGAAAACTTCGTTGATATGCCTTCTCTTCTTAAGACTTTTAATATTAAAGTTGTATTCAAAAATCTTGATACAGTAAAAAAAACTTTTGATAAAGAATTCCCCCCAAAATGCTGATGGATGTGTCTATAAGATTCCTTGTAAAATTTGCGATAAAGTTTATTACGGTCAAACTGGTAAAAATCTCGAACTAAGATTAAAATAACATAAATATAGCATTAGAACTGGACAAGATTCCAATGCTCTATTTATTCATGTAAGAGATTTTAACCATCCAATTGATTTTCAAAAAGTTGAGAAAGTAGTATCAAGCAAGTCCATGGTCGACAGGAATATAATTGAATCTTGTTTCATAAAAAGCAGTTTTGACAATAATATGAATATTTCCTTTGGTTTATATAAATTAGATCCATTTATAATAGAATTTGGGAAGAATTTAATAATACACTGGACAAGTAATAATTTTTAAACCTTTTCTTGGGTAGAATAGTTTGTTGGTGAGTTGTGCAAAGGACCTGTCCAGTTGAGCCGGCGCGCGTCAGGTGTTTAACCGTTGTGGGATCTGATAGTGAGGTGTTAGCCAGACCCCTTATATAGCTTCCTTGGATGCTTTACTTTCATAGTTCCTTGATAATGTGAGTAGTCACGAAAGCGCTTGGAATTTCTTTATTCTTTCAGAGTGGTTGTTTTGCTAATGCTATATATATATATATATATATATATATATATATATATATATATATATATATATATATATATATATATATATATATATATATATATCGTGCCATATAAGGTGAACAGGTGAGTTTGGTCTATTTTTCAAGGCCGTTTTCTCTCATATAGCCAGAGTGAAAAATAAAAAATCAGTCATAACTCTGACTTAAGCCATGTGTATTGTAAGAGGCGACTAAAATTTCGGGATAAAGGGGCTAGTTAATCACTTCTCCTGTGTAAATTACTAAATGTTAAAAGAAGATTAACTTTACAAAAGCGTTTCTTCATTCTGGACGTCAGCAAATTTACTTATTCCGCTTCGTAGTTCCTAATCAAAGAACGTTAGTGAAGATTGAAAACATCAAGGGGCCCAGCACTGACCTCTGTCGAACTCCATTTGTGATTTCCAAGGCGATAAACACTGACCCCTGTTGATCACCATTTGTGATATCAAGGGGTTAAACCCTGACCCCTGTGAACGCCTCTTGTGACATAAAGGGACCTAACAGTAACCCATGTGGAACGCCTCATGTAACATGAAAGGATCTAACACTAACCCATGTGGAACGCCTCATGTAACATGAAAGGACCTAACGCTAACCCATGTGGAACGCCAATTGTGAAGACAAAGACCTAAATACCAATCCCATTGAGACGCCACTTGTGACTAATACCCGATTCCGATTTCTTTGCTTAAAATAAAACTCTTTTGCTGCCTTTAATTCATCATTTTTCCTTCACTTAGAAAAAAAATATCCTTTTCTTAAAATACGTGTTGTCGCTTTCTTTATAAGTCTCCTGTGAAGGACTGTCATTAGTTTTACAGAAATCATGACAAAGTATATTAAACTTTATCATGATGCCAAGTTTCAGATAATTTAGTTAAAACAAGTTGGCAAACTTATTTACTACAATTGTATTGTGAATAAACAGTTTAAAAATACAGATAAGTTGATGAATGAGACACTTGTGCAACATTATGGTAACGTTCACCACCCAGTGGCTTCTTCAGTCCAATGTAGAGAAAGGAAGAGATGAGAAGAAGTTTGAAGTAATCAGTCCCTCAGCCTGGAGTCGATGTGTAAAGTACATCAATCTTGACAGAAGTTAAGATAGTCTAGACTGAAGGACTGAACACATCGAATCCAGGTTGAGAAACTGATTACTTCAAACTCCTCATCTTCCACCTTTCTCTACATTAGACTGAAGAAACCACTGGCTGGAGAAAAGCTTTCAGAATAAAGATATCCAAATGTTGCACAAGTGTCTCATTTACAAATGAAGTGTTCATAAAGTTCTTCGCACTTTTCTAACCAAAATCACCAGCGACTAGATAATAACATGGTTAACGAAAAAAATATACGAGTGGCTTATTTCCGTTAGATTTCTCGGGTTCATTAACTTAAGATACGACCAACAACAGCTAACTAATAATTTGCTATCAGGAATAATGGCAGAACTACCGACAAAATGTTAGATAAATTGTTAAAGCTCCCAGAGAGCGAAAAGTTGCCACAGTAATATGTCACATTAGATGCATCTGTGACCCTCTGCCTAACACTGTGTTATCTGTTTACTGACAGGTCAACGGGAGCGGCACGAGGACTTTGTCTTAACGTCTCGCGTCATCAGGAAATTAACCCCTGGGTCTTTCGACTGTGAACTAAGTTCTGATAATTCACTGGCACTGTGCTAATAGTAAGCATTGTTAAGGGAAATAATTATTTCTGAGGTACATTTACATGCAAAGGTCACAATACAGAAAAAAAACTGTCTACAGAATATTAATGTATATGACTGACTTACCCTGTGTTTACAAGGGTCTACGTTTTTCCTGTATTCCACCACGAAAGGGATAAGTATACAAGAAAAGAAATTTGGTTAGTCTGTTCGTTAATAATTTAACAAGAGGCGTTTAAGGCTGCATGCCACCTGTTCACCACCAGTCAAGAATATTTTAATCCTCTAGACGGGGTATTAAATTCTCTGCGTATACGCACTAAGAAACATTCCTCTCTCAGTGTACATATCCTGGGCTAATTTAATGTTATAATGCTTCTATGTGTAAGTGACACACACACACACACACACACACACACGTCTCTATTATAATAACATATATTATAATGGAGTTGTGTGTGTCAGTGACAGCAAGCCTCTGGCTTATAATTACTGAATCAACAGTGAGAAATAACGCTCCTTCCTTTTTTCATATTTAGGTTTTTGTTATATGTTATAATTCTTTGTATTTGATACTTTATACATTACCAGTAAAAGCTCAGTAGTAGGGTACTCTTCTCATAATGGAAAACTCAAGGTTCAGTACCGGGTAGGGCGAGATGAATTGTTAGTTTTAACTCCTCCTGCCCCATTCACCTATTAGTAACCAGATAAGTTTGACATATGTCAGACTTATCAACGAGTACGTAGCACCAGCATGAAGCCTACTACTGCAAAATTATTATTAATCGCATTTGTATGTCTCCCATTCTTGTGGGTATTAGTCACCAAGGTTGACATACCAGCGACAACGTTGACTAAAGTTTACAGCCATGGAAGAGACAGGAACTGAAGGAGACATTATCACAAAATACATTATACAGAGAGAGGATTTTATAAGGCGAGGATAAGAATAATCTATTTGAAATGTGAGGAACATTGAAGAAGAAACTATAGATCTCGTTTCTGTGGGTTATCTATCATTATGAAGCCTTGACGAGAGGTTTTGGCTTGATAACAGTCAAGGACAAACCAAAACGTGTTCTGAAGATTCCTCTCCAGAGTGTTGGCTATTTGTGATTGTTACAGCCACGAAGTTGTTCCTTTTTAACACAGGGTAATGGCTAATGATGGGAGTTACACCACACAGAAGCCTCAGCGTAGTTTGATAAATACTCTATTACACTGTGTGGCAAGAAAGAGGAACTAGATAACGACGTGCAAGAGTATATATCTATGATATTTTCCCAGAGTCAGGGGATCAATAATGTAGAATGGCGGATCGAGATGCTGTTTGAATAAGGTACTGTATGGATTAAGGTTGGTAGAATTACCGACAATATGTTAGGTGTGATAGTTATCAAAACTGACAAGTTGAAGATTGAGACAATTACGTAGCATATGGGAATCCTTATTAAGGAAACGTTTCGCCACACAGTGGCTTCATCAGTCCATTACAAAGCAGGAAGGTATAAGGAGAGGAGGAATTTGAGGTAATCAGTCTCTCAGCCTGGAATTGATGTGTTCAGACCGTCACCCTTCTAGAACGTACAGTGACTTATATACTGCATTGTATTGGACTGATAAAGCCACTGTGACGTTTCCTTAATAAAGATTCCCATGTTACGTAAGTGTCTCAATCTTCAAAGTTGTCGGTTTCAAAACCATTTATCGCATCTGTTAGACACTGCAACATCATGGGATCTTGATACAAAGAATTCATTATATATATAATGTGTAAGTCCACACACACACACACACACACACACACACACACACACACACACAAATTGCTATAAAATAATGCTACAACAAATCATGACGCCTCGAAAACATAAATTATTCCTAGTCTAATTGCTGGCAAAAACTAAATAGCGATTTCAGAAGCTGAGTTTTGTTTTGGGAATTTGTGCTGACAAATTTATATGGCGGGACCATGGAGCAAAGTATGACAAGAGGTGAAATATCCGTGTCCACGGCTGACTAAACAAATTGGTTTAAAAATAAAATGGGCGGAACAAACTGGCCGGCCAAATTGGTCGTACAAATTGACACTTATCGGATGATGGGAGAGGGGAGGGAGGGAGCGGAAGAGATGGTAAACACAAGGGGGTATGGAGGCGGAAGAGGAAAAAGAGGGGACGGTGGGTGGGTTGGGGAGGGGATCTCATTGCATTGGAGTGCAACTGAAAAAAATATATATTCGTATATCTTCATTAATCGTAAATTAACAGCTGACCTTCGTAATCAGCGTCACAACGGGAAACGAAAAACAGTTTTTCACTTTTCCAGCAGCGATACTGGACTCCCGCCGGACCAGGAGCTGTAATAATTCTTTTAAACACGTTCTCTTACGAGCTTTCTGAGTATTCAATGGACACTGTACACTAGAACATTGGCTAATGATTCGACAAACATTCTGGAACATGAGCAAAAACTACGACAAACACACACTAAAACATGAACACTACGACAAACACACTAAAACATAAACACTACAACAAACACACACTAAAACATGAACACTACGACAAACACACGCTAAAACATAGGCAAACACTACGACAAACACACTAAAACATACACTACAACAAACACACGCTAAAACATAGACAAACGCTACGACAAACACACACTAAAACATAAACACTACAACAAACACACGCTAAAGTATAAGCAAACAATAAGACAAACACACACTAAAACATCAGCAACCAATTCGACTCACTGGAATATTATCAAACAATACGATAAAACGCAGTAGAAAATAAGCAACACCATGCCAAACACACATGCAATTTAGAGAACAAACACATGAACAAATAGGTTGAAATACACGCAAACATTTAAGAAAACATTTAAGGAAAACTGGCAGAGAGCAGGAGAAAGAGAACAGACCAAGAAACATATATGATGTTCAACACTGACAGATTGATATGACTGACAGACGACAATTCCCCTTTTCCCAATTTTTCAGAACGTGATTTTCGTTCACTGACTCGTTCAAAATAATCGTTAGTGCCTCTACACTAACTCTCAGTGCCCAGGGAGATCCCTGGGCTGGTTCCAGGTAGGTTCTCCCAGGTTTCTTTTGCGTTGTGATGTTATTCAGGGTTTCTTCTTGTGATAAAGAATTAGATACATGTGAAACATCTGGGATTCTTTATTTTAGACGTTTCGCCATCCAGTGGCTATATCAATACAAGGAAATAATTGGGAGACGGTAGAAGTATATACAGAAGATAAGGTAATCAGTCCCTCAGCCTTGGAGTCGGTGAAGAGTACCGTAGTCTCGAAGAATCTGAAGCACAGGCGCTTACGAATATACCGGTGTCAGGTGACGCCGGTATATAAACACAAGTCTTCATGCCTGTTCTTCATATTCTTCAAGATTATGGTACTTTTCATCAACTCCAAGGCTGAGGGACTGATTACCTCATCTTTTGTATACAGTTTTACTGTCTTGCAATTATTTCCTTGAATTTATATTGATATAGCCACTGGATGGCGAAACGTCTGCAGTAAAGAATCCCAGATGTTGCTCATGTGTCTTTCTTTATCACAAGAAGAAATCCTGAATAACATCATAACACAGAAGGAGCCTGAGAACCTACATAACGAGTTGGACACAACTAAAACAACGGGACCAGCCCAGGGATCTCCTTGGGCACTGAGAGTAAATGTAGTGGCACTAACGATTATTCTGAACGAGTCACTGAGCGAAAATCACGTTCTGGAAAACTGGGAAAAGGGGAATTTTCGTCTGTCCGTCATATCAATCTGTCAGTGCACGTCAAGGCTGATAACCTTGAAAGATATAACAATAAAAAAAGCTGTAATAAAGTTGGTAGAATTACCGACAATATGTAAAGTAAAAGGACACAAGTGAAACTAATGTGACATTTATTGTGGCAACGTTTCGCTCTCCAGGAGCTTTATCAACCCATTACAAACAATACATGGACACAGAGGGTATATAAAGGCTCAGAGTGAGGTGCAATACTAGTGAGGTAACATTTCGATGTTCACTATTGGTAGTAGTAGTAGTAGTAGTGACAAAAGCTGTGGAATAATTGGAGAAACATGGCATCGTTAACTATACATAACACTTTTTTATAGAAAATATCTCATGTCCTGTCTTATAAACCTATTGCATCTCTGCTACGAAATAACAGAATTCAAGGAAGAATAGAGAGAGAGGAAAGTAAACTTAACATATTCCTAAACTATCGGAATGCATATGAGACTGCTACACACACGAGACTAATTCATGAACAAGGAATGCAGACGGAAGTAACTAATATCCGAAGAGTGCAACAATTATCTTTATTGCAATGTGTCTTATGCATTAGATAAAATGGAAATAAATGTTGCTGGACCAAGAAGTACAAAAGGGAAAAGAATAATGGTCCAGATGAAGGTATCAGACAGGAAGAGCGTAAGGAAGAATATTCCACAAGGTTTTGTTCTAGGTGCCTCACTGTTTGAGATACGCAAAAGCGTATCTCAAACAGTGAGGCTCCTAGAAGAAACACTTATGTGGTCATTTTTCTTCCGAATGATGTGACTACATCATCACTGTTAGAGATGAAAGCATTTTGGTGACGAAGTGAAGTCAAATTGTCTTCCCCACTCTTTTAAGAATAGGTATGACTGATCATGTCAAGTAAGTCACACACAGAGAACATGATTTCTAACACAACACACACAGAAAATGTCATCCGCTCAAAACACATGCAAACACCTGTACAAACACCTATCCATTATGTATGCACATAATATGTATCACATGTTATTTAAAGTACGCACATGCACAAATATATTATAATAATGTTGGTAAAATTACCGACAAAACTGTTAGGTAAAAGGACACACATGCAGCTAATGCGACATTTTTTATTGTGGAAGCGTTTCGCTCTCAAGGAGCTTCGCCAGGCTTGACAAATCTCCTTGGAGAGCGAAACGTTGCCACAATGAAAATGTCACATTAGTTTGTAATTTTACCTAACATAAATATATAAAACAGGTGGAAATAAATGGTATAAAATACGGACACAATGGAAATATCAACACATAAGCAGTATAATGTGATCCTTTATTGACAAAGTTTCGTGGGAGAAACGTTGTCAACAAAGGATCACATTATACTGCTTATGTGTTTATATTTCCTCTAAATAACACAGGAAAATACCTAAACACAGAAAGAATAAACTACCACAGCTTATTACCGCAGCTGAGGAAGCTGGTGGTGAGGCCGTCCCTCACACCTGTGACGCTCCTACACCGACTGTCTTAATGATGTATGCAGATTAGTATAAATTACCTTAATTATTCCTCTGACCAATATATAATGAGCCTAAACACCGAGTCTATGATTTATTAAATGTGTTTATAAATTTCTTGTTCCTTTTTCACAAAATATGAGATTCTAAATACTTAATATGCGTCTATTCATGAGTATATTATACATACATTATATATATATATATATATATATATATATATATATATATATATATATATATATATATATATATATATATATATATATATATATTTTTTTTTTTTCTTTTTTTTTTTTTCTTTTTCAACAAACCGGCCGTATCCCACCGAGGCAGGGTGGCCCCCGCAAAAAAAAAAGTTTCTCTTTTTTAAATTTAGTAATTTATACAGGAGAAGGGGTTACTAACCCCTTGCTCCCGGGATTTTAGTCGCCTCTTACAACACGCACGGCTTACGGAGGAAGAATTCTGTTCCACTTCCCCATGGAGATAAGAGGAATTAAACAAGAACTAGAAAGGAAATAGCAGAAAACCCAGAGGGGCATGTGTGTATATATACGCTTGTACATGTATGTGTAGTGTGACCTAAGTGTAAGTAGAAGTAGCAAGACGTACCTGAAATCTTGCATGTTTATGAGACAGAAAAAAAGACACCAGGAATCCTACCATCATGTAAAACAATTACAGGCTTTCGTTTTACACTCACTTGGCAGGACGGTAGTACCTCCCTGAGTGGCTGCTGTCTACCAACCTATAATATATATAATATACATATATAATCTATATATATATATATATATATATATATATATATATATATATATATATATATATATATAAATATATATAAATATATAATATATATAAATATACATAATTTTTTTTTTTATTTTCACACTGGCCGATTCCCACCAAGGCAGGGTGGCCCGAAAAAGAAAAACTTTCACCATCATTCACTCCATCACTGTCTTGCCAGAAGGGTGCTTCACACTACAGTTTTTAAACTGCAACATTAACATCCCTCCTTCAGAGTGCAGGCACTGTACTTCCCATCTCCAGGACTCAAGTCCGGCCTGCCGGTTTCCCTGAATCCCTTCATAAATATTACTTTGCTCACACTCCAACAGCACGTCAAGTATTAAAAACCATTTGTCTCCATTCACTCCTATCAAACACGCTCACGCATGCCTGCTGGAAGTCCAAGCCCCTCACACACAAAACCTCCTTTACCCCCTCCCTCCAACCCTTCCTAGGCCGACCCCTACCCCGCCTTCCTTCCACTACAGACTGATACACTCTTGAAGTCATTCTGTTTCGCTCCATTCTCTCTACATGTCCGAACCACCTCAACAACCCTTCCTCAGCCCTCTGGACAACAGTTTTGGTAATCCCGCACCTCCTCCTAACTTCCAAACTACGAATTCTCTGCATTATATTCACACCACACATTGCCCTCAGACATGACATCTCCACTGCCTCCAGCCTTCTCCTCGCTGCAACATTCATCATTGGTAAAACTATACTCTCATACATTCCCCTCTTTGCCTCCAAGGACAAAGTTCTTTGTCTCCACAGACTCCTAAGTGCACCACTCACTCTTTTTCCCTCATCAATTCTATGATTCACCTCATCTTTCATAGACCCATCCGCTGACACGTCCACTCCCAAATATCTGAATACGTTCACCTCCTCCATACTCTCTCCCTCCAATCTGATATTCAATCTTTCATCACCTAATCTTTTTGTTATCCTCATAACCTTACTCTTTCCTGTATTCACCTTTAATTTTCTTCTTTTGCACACCCTACCAAATTCATCCACCAATCTCTGCAGCTTCTCTTCAGAATCTCCCAAGAGCACAGTGTCATCAGCAAAGAGCAGCTGTGACAACTCCCACTTTGTGTGTGATTCTTTATCTTTTAACTCCACGTCTCTTGCCAAGACCCTCGCATTTACTTCTCTTACAACCCCATCTATAAATATATTAAACAACCACGGTGACATCACACATCCTTGTCTAAGGCCTACTTTTACTGGGAAAAAATTTCCCTCTTTCCTACATACTCTAACTTGAGCCTCACTATCCTCGTAAAAACTCTTCACTGCTTTCAGTAACCTACCTCCTACACCATACACTTGCAACATCTGCCACATTGCCCCCCTATCCACCCTGTCATACGCCTTTTCCAAATCCATAAATGCCACAAAGACCTCTTTAGCCTTATCTAAATACTGTTCACTTATATATTTCACTGTAAACACCTGGTCCACACACCCCCTACCTTTCCTAAAGCCTCCTTGTTCATCTGCTATCCTATTCTCCGTCTTACTCTTAATTCTTTCAATTATAACTCTACCATACACTTTACCAGGTACACTCAACAGACTTATCCCCCTATAATTTTTGCACTCTCTTTTATCCCCTTTGCCTTTATACAAAGGAACTATGCATGCTCTCTGCCAATCACTAGGTACCTTACCCTCTTCCATACATTTATTAAATAATTGCACCAACCACTCCAAAACTATATCCCCACGACGGATTTTAATTCTTTATTTTTCCTTGATCTGGACTTGCTGAGTCGCAATTTTAGCACACGTAATTAGGGGGATAATTACTATTGTGTCTTCAGCAAATGTCACAGCACACCCAACCCTAATTAACTCGGTTTGAGTTGTCTCTCCTTATTGAGCCACGCTTTCCCCCTCATTACTCTCTCTCTGTATTCTCCTTAACAATATGATGTAAATTATGTCTGCAGACTTCTGGCAAGACAGTGACTGAATGAGTGACAGTGAAAGTACTTTCTTCTATTTCGGGTCAGCTTACCTTGGTAAGACTTCAGGAGAGTTAAAAAAGAATGAGTTTCGACAGCTGGAAGCCAGAAACCAATGTCCTAATTTGTTTTATATAACGAGGAAATTAGCTCTGACACAGCCCAGAAACAATCCGAACATCTGCTTAAGTAAAATGTATAAACTCTGAGCGTTTGAAGCCGATGAAAAGCAGCTTGATCAATTTATCGCACGAAAAATACATTACCCAATTATTATCTTTGGCAAACTGTTACCTACAGAGCCCGAAATCAAATCAACTCCTCCTTTACGTATGATTCACTAATGTGGAAAGTTTGAAGTCGCTCAGAACCCTTCTCAAGCTATTTTGCAGAAACCTTGGAGGAAGAAAAAACTACATAAACATATTGAACAACCTAACAATCCCCGTCCCCCCCATTAAACTTCTTCCTATACCTCCTATCATATCCACTTCACATTGTTCTTTAAACTTTCTCTGACAACTCATTTCACAATCTCTCCACCTCCTTTCTTGTATACTTCTCTTCCTACCTCCCATTTTTTCTCCTCTTCCTCTCTTCCATACTTCTCTCTGTATATTTCCTCTTAATACTAAGATACTGACTTCATAGTGGCAAAGGCATCTCAGAAGGACTTTGGGATCTGAGACTCGTGATATCCAGATGGAAGTCTCCAGGGGTGACTTTGATCTCTGATCTCCTAGCCTTAGATAAACTGTATGCCAACATCACACATGAACACACCCTCACACTGCGTGACCTCACATGACCCTTGTCAGAAAGACACTAACTAGCAGCAATTTTGACCTGTGACTTGTCATCTTCTTCCGCGATGCTCTTGAAGAGATCAGAGAGGGATGATGCCTGACTCCTGGATCTTGAGAGAGAAAGCGTCCCTCAGACACTAATCTTCCCAGACGTAATTGAGAAGTCGTTTCTCCTTGGCGGCACGCCAGGCCAGTAATCATGCCAAGATGGATGTTAATATCACGCTAGAATCACGGTAAATTCACAGCAAATTAAGGTGATAATTAGGTTAAGAGCCCTGTTATTACCACAGTGGTTTGTGTACTTGCTACTAATTATTTTTCCCGAATTAAACTGCAGTCAAACCCATAGCAAACAATCTCTAGAGCTATCAGACAGGTACTCTGACCACTATATCATGCTGCACTAGTGAGATTCATCCAATTATATTTCTAAACACTGAGAAACCTATCAGGTACCTCACTGTGAAACATTCTGGTGCTCGAATATTCTTTAAAACTATGCATCAAACTTTCTGACAGCCAAAAATTTAGAGTCGTTAAACATTAATGGGCTTTTTAATTATTATTTTGTCAATAGTTAACCAAATGGAAGGTAAATAGTGTTGAGAAATAAGTCGTACTTTGTTGTACTAGGTCAGTGTAATAAAGGAATAATAATTATGGGGTAAATATATGGATAAGTTGATATATCTATAGATATAGATAGGTTATATATTTCGAGACAGATCTCTCAGTGTATATATGCCTCGAGATACTTATCTTTAAGTACGTATACATTGAGTAATACACATCTCTCGGTGTATATGCTCTCAATGTACATACAGAGATGGTTTAGAAAGACACGTAAGCAAACACTATAACATATTTATTAGAAAACGTTTCGGTTCTGGGACCTTGATCAAGGTCCCAGAACCGAAACGTTTTCTAATAAATATGTTATAGTGTTTGCTTACGTGTCTTTCTAAACCAACTTGTCGGTATTTATTACCAAGGTTTATACCACATACAGAGAGACAATGTATACAGATCGAACGATACACACCTTTCGGTGTATAAGCACTAGTTGAAGATCTTGTGTATAAGCACTAGTTGAAGATCTTGTGTATAAGCACTAGTTGAAGATCTTGTGTATAAGCACTAGTTGAAGATCTTGTGTATAAGCACTTAATACAGATCATAGATGTGTTTACATTGAAAGTTACACATATATCTTCGTTGAAAAATACACACCATAAATTTTGCAGCTGTAACGATTTAAAAAAGAGGGGGGGGCGTTGCCCCCAATAGGTCATGTTAAAAATCAAGTTAAAAACGCAAGACGCAAACGCAAGAAACAAACGCAAGAAACACTTTCCATCTGCAATGTAAACGCAAATATTCTACAATGCTTCCTCAGGGACAAATGAGAAACATTGATCCACTTCACAGATTCGCTGAGAGTAACAATTCTCCCCAAAATAATGGACAATACATTTCCACGCTTGTCATATATGAAATATGACAGCCCAGTAGCATAGATTGTACATAATTATATCCCTCCGTAGCTAAGACTCACCGTCTGAATGATCCTCAGAGCATTTAATGAAATTTTTCTCTGCCTATTTCTCTGTTTCTTTTCGCCTTAAGCTTATTATTTTGTCTCTTCATATTTTTAGTTAATTATTTTGAGATTAGTACACTAAATAATCTTTAAGATGTCTACAATTGGTTATCGCAGACAATTATGCAATAATACCATAATTAAGTATCCCATAATTAGGTATCCAATAATTAGGTATATCAAAATTAGGTATCCAATAATTAGGTATCCCGGAGGAGGTATCTATAAGGCATTGACTAATTTTTGTTACTCCAATATTTCAACTTCTTTATTTCCTTCATGACTCGCGAAAGTCTCATCCAACTGGCTTCATTTTTCAATGCCGGTGCACGGTAACTAGGAAAAGATCCATGTAGTTACCGCCAAGCGCGGGCGTCTAATGACTGAAGGTGAATAATGTATTCCAAGATTCCTGAAACGGGTTCGATAACTTTCAAAAGCCTTTGCAGTTCGGCTTCAAGAGGCTAAACAGTCACCTAATTCGACGACAGCGGAGAGTGAAACTGAAGAGTTTAAGAACAAATTTAGTAATTTTATTCTTATTCAGTAATGCTAAATATATTCGAATTACTTCTGAATTACTTCAATGTTTAATGGGCGATGAATATTATGGACAAGATAAACACCCATTAAGCTTAGTTTGAGGGCAAGCAAATTTGTCAGCATATCACAACAGTTAATCATTATTATTAATATTATTATTATTATTATTATTATTATTATTATTATTATTATTATTATTATTATTATTATTATTATTACAATTAGAACTAAACGCTAAACCCAGAGAGTTTCACAATAGTTAAGAATTTTGAATCGGTGGAACCCATGCAGTAACTCATGGTCGGTTTCAATGTTTTTTGGCCATGATGTGCTCTCCAGAATGTAAAGTTACCGTATGTTATAGAGATGTATACGTCCCAGTTTTCCAATTTTACTAAATAATGATGTTTATGTACATTCAGTGATTAAAGCCTGCCTCTTCTGAACGGTTTCAGTATATTGAAGGTGATGTAATCAAGAGATCACCGATCCCCTATAAATTTACAATGTTTAGGTGGAATTTTGAAATTTTACCAACATTGCTAAAGAACTGTAGTAATTGGATTCAGATCAATTAGTGGATAAAATGATTTACTGAAGAAAAAGTTTGGCTTTCACTGAGCTGTATATATTTTAATGTCAATCTTATCCCAAATTTGGTTCACATGTAATAACTAGAGAACGCCTTTTCTGATCGGTTTCAAACCCCAGGATCTGGTGTATTTATACTAGAAGTATTTCTGTACTGAATTTGGACAGAACTGCAAAATGAAACCGAGAAATTTTAAAGTTCGCTTTTTAACTTAATTTAAATTAAATTAATTTAAATTCAATTTTAAGGTTCGCTTTTTTCTCGTTTTTAAGTTTCACGAGTTTAATGAACAATTAAGAATTACATTTTCGTACAAGTATATGAAAGAGCCGGTCAGTGAATTTGAGTAACTTTATCCAAGGCTTTCGTTTATAATTTTAGAATGTCTAATCTGATCAGCTTCATATTGTCGTGGAATAAGTGGCAATAGCATGTGACTGCTCTGTTTTATATAGACCATAGATCATCTTGGAAAGTTCAAGACTCGTGTAGCTTATTTAGGACAAGGTTGGTATTGTTAATGGAGAGTGTCAGTGCATCAGACTGAACTGCATCTAGTTGTTTGGTTATCCACTGATAAATTATGTTTATTTAGTGGAAATATAGTGTTTATTGCAGAGGGGTCATTAAGGTAGCCAGTCCAAACAGAAGCCTGCACCCAGGTGACTCCATAGGGATGAAAGTTTACATTATTTAGTGTTTGCCTTTTTTGTTTAGAGTTTAAGCAATTAGCAATTGTTATTGTTATTGTAAGACGGGTTGTCTGACAACTAAAATGTCTGAACCCTCTGTTATAATTTTATACGCTGATTTATAATAAATTTCTAACAGAGAGAGAGCTGGACTAGGTTCTTGTCTGAGCATTATCTATATTGAGAGAATGGAGACCATAGTTCTCACTTTTTCTTTCCCTCACTCACTCAGAGGTCAGCTGGTGTTTTGCTGCCAGTCAGGGAAGGTCGCGAGCTAGCTTGCTCTGTCTCCATTAAAATATCATCACAAACAACCACTCTACACAGTCATCTATGGGATCCAGACTTTCTGAGTATTGTCTTGAGAATGCAGCTAACAGTACGTGCATTGTGTGAACTTTGTTTTCTGTGAAAACTGGAGGTCATGTTCGTTTACTTGATGTCTAGTGTGATTTCTATCGTTATTACACTGTTAACTTTGCCTCCAGAAGCAAGGGTAGCACTATGTTGTTCAGAGTATCCTTAACAGAACACACAAGCAATCACTTAGTGTCTGCCTATTCTACAACTTAAGGAACTTCGTCTCTTCCTTGTTGTTGTCTACAAACTGTGCTGTGCGAGCTTAGTTTTCACTAGATAGTTTCTGCAAACTGTGTGAATTGAACAGTGTGCAAATGAGTTAAACATCCTGAAACTATAGTTTCGTGGGACATATCTTTCTATGATTGTTACGGTGTTAGATTTAGAATGATTAACATTTATCGGTTAAGTAACAGTCAACAGGCTCGAGGAATAATGATTGCAAACCTTCCTGAAAGGGGGGCGAATAGTTCCGAAGATTTCACATGAGGCAAACGTCAAATAGATAATGGCCGCAAGAAATATAAGAATGGGAAATTTAAGGGGTGGCTTTCAGGAACGTCAAGGAAGAGTCATTCATAACCTTTTACATGGCATATGTCAGGCCCAAATTGAAATATACGACGCTAGCATGGACCCGCATCTTATAAAGCATGTCAAGAAGTCAAAAAAAAAAATGCAGTGGTTTATTACGAGGCTAGTTCCGGAGTTGAGCATTAACTGTAAGGAAAGATTATAGAACGTAGATGAACCAGGAAGACCAGGAGTGACATGATTACAAAGTACAAAATACTGAGAGAAATCGACAGGGTGGACAAGGCGAGTGTGTTTGAGAGGTGGAACTCGGGTAAACAACGGCTCAGAAGCTAAAAACACTTAGGAGGTGCAGGGATGCCAGTAAATACTTCTTTAGCCTTAGAGTGGTCAGGCAGTGGAACGACCTAGACAAACACATACACGGATAGACAGACATACACACGGACAGACAGACACACAGACACACACACACACACACACACACACACACACACACACACACACACACACACACACACACACACACACACAGCACATCCGGGCGAAAGCTTCGACATGAGAGTAAATTTCAGAGACGTGTCATGTATTAGGGTAGTAATCAGTCGGTGAAAAGACTAAGAGCAAAAATAGCAACCACATTAAGCAAAAGAAAATAAAAAAGTAAAAAAAAAAAACATGAAACTATAAGTGAAAAAAAAAAAAACGAAACTATGAAAGTGTTCATTCGTGACAATTATCTGACTGAAGTAATGGGAAGATTGCAGAGGTAATGAGAGTTCCGCAAGGAGCAGACTGAGCGAAAAAAAGATTCTCGAAAGAAAACTTGTAGTCAGAGTTTCAGTAAAATTTATCCAGACGAATTACATTTCAGAGAAACAGTAGCAAGTGGTAAGGTATGCAAGGAAGCTAGTCTCAGAGGTATGGCTTACGAGATGAAAGGATATCTTAAAGTAAGTGAACCTGACGAGATCTGTTGATAGAAGAACAGGGAAGACATAAAAACAATACAAAATTCCCAGATGGACTGATAGAGTGGGCAGGGATAGACTATTTGAAAGATGGGAAACGAGAAGGTAAAGAAACAAAGGAGTCACAGGGATATCAGGAAACATTTTTTCAGCCAAGGTTGTCAGAAAGTGATATGAGCTGGACGGCGTAGCAGTAGAGGCAGACTCCATACGAAATTTTTGGAAATTTTTTTCAGCATGGCCTAGGAGGCTAAGGGGGAGTCAACCCAACAAGTGGAAAATTGATATTCAGGGTCAGAAGCTCTTACTCAATCCCTGCAACCACAAGCAGGTGAATTCAAATTGGTGAGTAAATACACATCCCCTCAGCACACAACTGTTTAAGAAGCTACTAACGGGAATTCGGGGACACCGCTGGAAGTTAAAGGCAAAAATGGACCAAATGGAGGTTAGGAAGTATTTCTTCAGTCTCAAATTGGTCTGGATGAGGAATGATCTTGATGATGAAGTGGAGATAGGCTTCATATATAGATGCACTAGCACGATAGGACTGACGAGGCTAGGAGGGAGTGCGTATGAAGACTGGCAAGTTAAAAGGCAGGCCAGGAGCTGAAGATCGACCTCTACAAAAACAAAAAGGTGCGTACAAATGAGTACACACACACACAAACACACACACACACACACACACACATACACACACACACACACACACACACACACACACACACGTCAGGACTTCAAAGAGACCTGGACAGGCTGGACACCCGGTCCAGCAACTGGCTTCTTGAATTTAACCCCGCCAATTGCAAAGTCATGAAGATCGGGGAAGGGCACAGACCGCAGAGTATAGGCTAGGTGGCCAAAGACTGCAAACCTCGCTCAAGGAGCAAGTCTCCGGAAGCACACATCAGCTAGATAACTGCTGCAGCATATGGGCGCCTGGCAAACCTGAGAATAGCGTTCCGATACCTATGTAAGGACTCGTTTAAGACACTGTACACCGTGTACGTCAGGCCCATACTGGAGTATGCAGCATCAGTTTGGAACCCACACCTGGTCAAGTACGTCAAGAAATTAGAGAAAGTGCAAAGGTTTGCGACAAGGTTAGTTCCAGAGCTAAGGGGAATGTCCTATGAAGAAAGGTTAAGGGAAATCGGCCTGACAACACCGGAGGACAGGAGGATTAGAGGAGACATGATAACGACATACAAAATACTGCGTGGAATAGACAAGGTGGACAGAGACAGGATGTTCTAAAGAGGGGACACAGAAACAAGGGGTCACACTTGGAAGTTGAATACTCAGATGAGTCAAAGGGATGTTAGGAAGTATTTCTTCAGTCATAGAGTAGTCAGGAAGTGGATGTAAGTGATGTACTGGAGGCAGGAAACATACAAAGCTTTAAGACGAGGTATGATAAAGCTCATGGAGCAGGGAGAGAGAGGACCTAGTAGCGACCAGTGAAGAGGAGGGGCCAAGAACTGAGTCTCGATCCCTGCAACCCCCAATTTGGTGAGAATTAAGCGAGTACAGATAAGGAGGGAGGCCCAGCGGCAATACGAAAATGATACCATCGAAAGCCAAATCTGACCTAAAGTTGTTGTACAGTATTACAACCCAGGATTTCAAATGGCCTGTTATCCCAGGTGTAATGGGAGCAAATAAACACAGTAGAAAAAGTTTAGACTTATATTATCCTTCACCAATTTAGAACAGCAATATGTACACTATGTACAGTGATAAATATAGTGCACTCCACGGTAAGCAAGGCAGAAATAGAAGCCACAAGATAGCAGACCGTGCTTCAACCAGCTCTAGAATGGGAATGACAAGGGCAGACAGGAGAGCGGTATCCACATAACCTCTGCGATTGCCAATCCCACCTTCTTATTGGCTAGAACCTGGTCACTAGTTGAACGATGGGGCCCCATCATCAACTCTTAGCAACCTGGTTCGCTGGTTGGGGGAGATAGCCTGTAAATGAGGGTGTGTCCATGCGCCGAATAAAGGTTACGTACTCTTTGCATGCCACATACAGCCACATCAGGAAAACAACAGTCAAGGACTAGGTAATCAGGCTGAGGAAGAAAGGAGGAGAGATCACAAGAAACGACAGAGAAGTATGTGAAGAGATCAACACAAGATTTAATGAAGTATTTTCAGTGGATAGGGTAAACCAATGATATACACAACAAAGGAGGAAGTGAAGAGGCTACTAAGTAAGCTAGATATCTCAAAGGCGGTGGGACCTGACAACTCTCCTTGGGTCCTGAGAGAGGGAACAGAGGCGCTGTGTGTGCCATTAACATCAATATTCAACAAATCTGTCGAAATAGGGCGACTACCTGACGTGTGGAAGACAGTAAATGTAGTCCCGATATTTAAGAAAGGAGACAGGTAGCTGTGTCACTGATGTGTATAGTATGCAAAGACATGGTGAAAGTTATCAGGAAAAGAGTGGTGGAGCACCTAGAAAGGAATGTTTATAAACGATAACCAGAACGTTTTCAAGGAAGGGAAATCCTGTGACAGAAACCTTCTGAAGTTTAACGACAAGGTCACAGATGTAAGACAAGAGTGAGAGAGGAGGGTCGGTAGACTGCATTTTTTTGGACTGTAAGAAGGATTTCGACACAGTTCCATACAAGAGATTAAGGCAAAAGCCAGAAGAGTAGGCAGGAATAACAGGAAAGACACTCATTAGATCATAGAATACCTAACAGGAAGGAAACAACGAGTCATTGTACGTGACGAGGTATCAGAATGGGCACCTGTGACGGGGTTCCACAGGGGTCAGTCCTAGAGCACTTATATGTGAATAACATGACGGAAGGGATAGATTCAGAGGTGTCCCTCTTTGCAGACGATGTGAAGCTAATGCGAAGAATTAAATCGGATGAGGATCACGTAGGACTACAAAGGGATCTGGACAGGCTGCAATCTTAGTTCAGCAACTGTCTAATGGGGTTTAACCCCACCAAGTGCAAAGTCATGAAGATAGGGGAAGGTCAAAGAAGACCGCAGACTGTGTACAGGCTAGGGGCCAAAGACTGCAAACCGCACTCGAGGAAAAGGATCTTCGGGTGAGTATAATACTGAGCATATCTCCTGAGGTGCACTTCAACCAAATTACTGCTGCAGCATATGGGCGACTGGCAAACCTAAGCACAGCGTTTCGGCACCTTAGTAAGGAGTTGTTCAAGACTCTGTACACCGTATACGTCAGACCCATATTGGAGTATGCAACATCAGTTTGGAACCCTAACATGGTTAAATACTTCAAGAAATTAGAGAAAGTGTATAGGTTTGCAACAAGACTAGTCCAGGATATAACTGGTATGTCCTACGAGGAGAGGTTAAGTGAAATCGACCTGACTACATTAGAGGACAAGAGGGATAGGGAGACATGATAACGACATATAAAATACCTAGAGAAATTGATAAGGTAGATAGGGACAGGAGGTTTCAGAAATGCTGAAGACTCAGATGAGTCGCAGAGTTGTCAGGAAGTGGAATAATCTGGACAGTGATATAATGGAGACAAAATCCATAAATAGCTTTAAGGAGAGATACGATAAAGGTCATGGAGCAGGGAGAGAGAGTGGACCTAGTAACAACCGGCGAAGAGGCGGGGGCCAGGAGCTACGAATCGACCCCTGCAACCACAAATAGGTGAGTGCACACACACACACAAACACACACACACACACACACACACACACACACACACACACACACACACACAAACACACACACACACACACACACAGTGAAGAGGCGGGGCCGGGAGATGAGTCTCGACCCCTGCAACCACAATTAGGTGAGTACAATTAGGTGAGTACACACACACACACACACACACACACACACAGAGTCAATCTTTGGCTTCATCTAACATTTCCAGGTCTTTTTTTATTCATTCGCAGTAAATGGGTACCAAGCTTGTGAAATAAGTGGTTGACAACATAAAAAACAGACATCAACAACAGTGTGCAGTATGAGAGTTTTATATACAAAGCAATTACTGAGCCACGAGCGGAAGGACCTGCCACAGCGTCCAGCGAGCCAGACCGACTCTCACTTCTGACCAATATCACTATAACGGTTCACCCGCAGACATCACTACAAAGGTTCAACCATAGACATCACTACAAAGGTTCACTCACAGACATCACTACAAAGGTTCACTCATAGACATCACTACAAAGGTTCATCCACAGACATCACTACAAAGGTTTACCCACAGACATCACTACAAAGGTTCATCCACAGACATCACTACAAAGGTTCATCCACAGACATTACTACAAAGGTTCATCCACAGACATCACTACAAAGGTTCATCCACAGACATCACTACAAAGGTTTACCCACAGACATCACTACAAAGGTTTATCCACAAACATCACTACAAATGATCACTCACAGACATCACTACAAAGGTGCACCCATATTCGTCACTACAAATATTCACCCACAGACATCACTACAGAGGTTCACAAATAAACATTACTACAAAGGTTCACTCACAGACATCACTACAAATGTTCACCCACAGACATCACTACAAAGGTTCATCCACAGACTCACTACAAAGGTTCACCCCACAAACATCACTACAAAGGTTCACCCGCAGTAATGAAGACACCTGTGTAGCACAAGGTTTAGAGTTATGTAAATACTTCATAAAACCAGCAAGTTGGAGAATGAGACATTTTTCCACATTTGGAACTCTATTGATGTAACGTTTCCCTGGCGAAACGTTTCCTTAATAAAAATACACAAATGTTACAAAGGTGTGTCATTCTTCAAGATTTAGTGGCGACATTTCACCCTTCTTAGAAAAGGATTTACAGACGTTTTCCTCTATTTAGAGCTTTATTATGAGCGAAACGTGTAAATGAAAGTTTTATTAGCGCCTCTGTTTTGATTTTCCTGTGACCAAAAACTAACAAACAAAACAAATTAACAGATATGGAAAGAGGAAACATCGACTCAACTGAAGAGGAAAAAAGTCAGCAGTGCTGAAGGAAAACTGCTGGAAAATGTCAGAGATTTTATGATGTTAAACAGGAAAATTTAACGTCACGAGTCAAGAATTTAACATAATTGAAGAAGCCCTGAATACAGCTGTTCTTTAATTATTATTATTATTATTATTATTATTATTATTATTATTATTATTATTATTATTATTAAAGACGGAAAGAAGCCTTACATGTAGCTATACCCTTAATAATAATAATAATAATAATAATAATAATAATAATAATAATAATAATAATAATAGTAATAATAATAATAATTATTATTATTATTAAGGAAAAGCCCTAAACACGTTGAAATCATAAAGAACAAGAAGGAATCAGATTCGATCCGAGGAATAGGAGGGTGGCTCCAGTTTCCAGGATCAAAGGTCCTCAAGATACGCCCCATCAAGGGTTTGCGAGGTAAAGCTTTAAATGGTCGATCACAGACGAGGGGAGTTTGTTGTTAGTGAATAAGCAAGTGAGGGGAAGAAGTGAGGGGAAGAAACAATACGTAAGTCTGATTTGCCTTAGTGGAAGTGTACTGGTGACAGGACTACGATAAGCATACGGACACGCACATACACGCACGCACATACACGAAAGCACACGCACACGTACACACACACACACACACACACACACACACACACACACACACACACACACACACACACACACACACAAACACACACACAAACACAATGGATGCAGGATCAATACATGGCTTTAAGAAGGGGTAAAATTAAACTCATTCAGCAGGGAGAGAGTGAACATAGTAACAACCAGCAAAAATGCGGGGCCATGGGCTGTGACTCGACCCCTTCAACCACAGCTAGGTGAGTACACACACACAATACACGTGTACAAACTTCAAGAAAAATATTAGAAACGAGACATTTTAATATTTCCTCTCTTGGTTTCTTTCCTTTTTCCAGCGAGGGTAATTAAAACTTTCTTGAAATGCTTCATCACGATATTTTTCCCCTTCAATGATGCGCCCTAATTAGAAAACCACGTCTGTTGTTTTCACCCGAGCGTATTGGAGGTGAGAGCGTCTTGTCTGCAAATTTAGGTACTTGCGCCGGCCAGATGACGTATCCGGGTGATCGTCAAAGCGTATAAGGCTGTTGCGAAGAGTGGGCACATACGCCAGCCGGCTGGAATACCTGGTTATTCTTAGGACAGCCGGCTGGTGTATATGGTTCTTTTTAGACCAGCCTGCTGGTATATCTGTCTGTTCTTAGACCAACCGATTGGTATATTTGGGTGCTGTTAGGACAGCCAGCTGGTGTATCAGGTTGTTCTTAGGACAGCCGGCTGGTATATCTGGTTGTTCTTAGGAGAGCCGGCTGGTGTGTGTGGTTGTTCTGAAGATTATGTATCCGGATGTTCTGAAGAGGGGTGATACCTAAGCTAGCGTTAGGTCGTATGTAGCTGCCTGGAGATACACGCAAGCCAGACGGTATAGCTGGCTTTGTAGATACTTATCGCCAGCAAAAGGGTGTATACAAATGTTCTGATGCGCGGATAATTACACCAGCGAGATGGTGTATCCGGCTGCAGGTTACATGTGTATGAGCCAGATGGGGTATCAGCCGTCCAGAGGCATACGCCAGCGAGACGGCGTAGCCAGGCTTTTCGAATACTTATTCCAGTTATCCTTAAGTGATGATATTATGCCAGCGAGACAGCGTATCCGGCAGTGTCTATAATTGATATTACGACAGCCAGATAGCATGCCCAGCAGTCTCTGTAAGTGAAGATGACATTTCCGGCTCCTATGAAATGCGTTTAGCATTTTTTCGTAAGTGAATATCGTTATAAAGACAGAAAATATTAACGTGAATATTACGAAGATCAACAGTATCCTTTCTGAAGGATAAACATGAAGTATATTATGACAATGTTATAAATACGATGGTCCGTAAGGAGGCTTCCTCGAGACCAGTTAGAGGCTCTTGATAAAAGGAACTGGAGGTGATCCTCCTTTTCTTGGCTTGAACCAGAATGCCTTTATTTCCAACCTGGCATTATATTGTCTCATACTGATTTAACGCACTCCACTCATGATTGTTTAAATATATGAAAGCCCCGTGAGAGGCTCTCATGCAATAGCATAAGACTTTGATTACGTTTTACTTAAAACTGATTTGAAAAAGCTCTCCTCAGAGTGAAACGTTGGCATAACGCATACATACATACTGACACACTTAAATATACAAGATTACAGGTACGTCTTGCTACTTCTACTTACACTTAGGTCACACTACACATACATGTACATGTTTATTTATACACACTCATCTGAGTTTTCTTTGATTTTATCTTAATAGTTCTTGGTCTTATTACTTTTCCTTTTATATCCATGGGGAAGTGGAATAAGAATCTTTCCTCCGTAAGCCATGCGTGTTGTAAAAGTCAACTAAAATGCCGGGAACAATGGGCTAGTAACCCCTTTTCCTGTAATAATTACTAAAAAGAATAAGAAGAAAATTGTCAAAGTGGGAAGTCTGAATGTGCGTGGATGTTGTGCAGATGATAAGAAAGAGATGATTTTGGATGTTATGAATGAGAAGAAGCTGGATGTCCTGGCTTTAAGTGAAACAAAGCTGAAGGGGGTGGGAGAGTTTCAGTGGAGAGGAATAAATGGGATTAGTTCGGGGGTTTCAAATAGAGTTAGAGCTAAAGAAGGAGTAGCAATAATGTTGAAGGATAAGTTATGGCAGGAAAAGAGGGACTATGAATGTATTAATTCAAGGATTATGTGGAGTAAAATAAAGGTTGGATGTGGAAAGTGGGTTATAGTAAGCGTATATGCATCTGGAGAAGAGAGAAGTGTAGAGGAGAGAGAGAGATTTTGGGAAATGTTAAGTGAATGCGTGGGGAGTTTTGAACCAAATGTGAGAGTAATGTTGGTAGGGGATTTCAATGCTAAAGTGGGCAAAAATGTTGTGGAGGGAGTAGTAGGTAAATTTGGGGTGCCAGGGGTAAATGAAAATGCTGAGCCTTTAATTGAGCTATGTGTAGAAAGAGGTTTGGTAATAAGTAATACATATTTTATGAAGAAGAGGATAAATAAATATACAAGGTATGATATAGCACGTAATGAAAGTAGTTTGTTAGATTATGTATTGGTGGATAAAAGGTTGATGGGTAGGCTCCAGGATGTACACGTTTATAGAGGGGCAACTGATATATTGGATCATTATTTAGTTGTAGCTACAGTTAGAGTAAGAGGTAGATGGAAAAAGAGGAAAATGGCAACAACAAGCAAGAGGGAGGTGAAAGTGTATAAATTAAGGGAGGAGGAAGTTCGGGTGAGATATAAGAAACTATTGGCAGAAAGGTGGGCTGGTGCAAGTATGAGTAGTGGGGGGGTTGAAGAGGGTTGGAATAATTTAAAAAATGCAGTATTAGAATGTGGAGCAGAAGTTTGTGGTTATAAGAGGGTGGGAGCAGGAGGAAAGAGGAGGGATTGGTGGAATGATGAAGTAAAAGATGTGATAAAAGAGAAAAAGTTAACTTATGAGAGGTTTTTACAAAGCAGAAGTGTTATAAGAAGAGTAGAGCATATGGAGAGTAAAAGAAAGGTAAAGAGAGTGGTGAGAGAGTGCAAAAGGAGAGCAGATGATAGAGTGGGAGATGCACTGTCAAGAAATTTTAATGAGAATAAGAAAAAAATTTGGAGTTAAACAAGTTAAGAAAGCCTAGAGAACGAATGGATTTGTCAGTTAAAAACAGAGTAGGCGAGTTAGTAGATGGGGAGATGGAGGTATTGGGTAGATGGCGAGAATATTTTGAAGAACTTTTAAATGTCGATGAAGAAAGGGAGGCGGTAATTTCATGCACTGGCCAGGGAGGTATACCGTCTTTTAGGATTGAAGAAGAACAGGATGTGAGTGTTGGGGAGGTGCGCGAGGCATTACGTAGAATGAAAGGGGGTAAAGCAGCTGGAACTGACGGGATCATGACAGAAATGTTAAAAGCAGGGGGGATATAGTGTTGAAGTGGTTGGTATTTTTCTTTAAAAAATGTATGAAAGAGGGGAAGGTACCTAGGGATTGGCAGAGAGCATGTATAGTTCCTTTATATAAAGGGAAGGGGGACAAAAATTATAGAGGAATAATTTTACCGAGTGTACCAGAAAAAGTGTACGGTAGTGTTATAATTGAAAGAATTAGAGGTAAGACAGAATGTAGGATTGCGGATGAGCAGGGAGGCTTCAGAGTGGGTAGGGGATGTGTAGAGCAAGTGTTTACATTGAAGCATATATGTGAACAGTATTTAGATAAAGGTAGGGAAGTTTTTATTGCATTTATGGATTTAGAAAAGGCATATGATAAAGTGGATAGGGGAGCAATGTGGCAGATGTTGCAAGTATATGGAATAGGTGGTAAGTTACTAAATGCTGTTAAGAGTTTTTATGAGGATAATGAGGCTCAAGTTAGGGTGTGTAGAAGAGAGGGAGAATACTTCCCGGTAAAAGTAGGTCTTAGACAGGGATGTGTAATGTCACCATGAATGTTTAATATATTTATAAATGGGGTTGTAAAAGAAGTAAATGCTAGGGTGTTCGGGAGAGGGGTGGGATTAAATTATTGGGAATCAAATACAAAATGGGAATTGACACAGTTGCTTTTTGCTGATGATACTGTGCTTATGCGAAATTCTGAAGAAAAATTGCAAAGGTTAGTGGATGAGTTTGGGAGTGTGTGTAAAGGTAGAAAGTTGAAAGTGAA
This sequence comes from Cherax quadricarinatus, assembly GCF_038502225.1. NCBI lineage: Eukaryota > Metazoa > Arthropoda > Malacostraca > Decapoda > Parastacidae > Cherax > Cherax quadricarinatus. Next base: position 14,294,199 of record NC_091369.1, read on the forward strand.
TATAGAAAAGAGTAAGGTGATGAGGGTATCAAATGATTTAGATAAAGAAAAAATGGATATAAAATTGGGGAGGAGTATGGAAGAAGTGAATGTTTTCAGATACTTGGGAGTTGATGTGTCGGCGGATGGATTTATGAAGGAAAAAAAGGTGAGTGGTGCGCTGAGTTATATGTGGAGACAACAAACGTTATCTATGGAGGCAAAGAAGGGAATGCATACACAAAAAACCCGCACATAGAAGAGAGGAGCATACGACGACGTTTCGGTCCGACTTGGACCATTTACAAAGTCACACTAACCAGAAGTGTAGCAGGACGGCTATATATAGGCAGGAAGAGGTAGTGGTGGTAATAGTAGTACTAGTAGTGGTAGTCGCTATGGGCTCTCCTCTCTCTCCTGTCTTGCTAATCCTTACATGGAATACTTCGAGACTGTTCTTCCTACCAGCGATGTGCAACCTTCACTCTGGCTCCGCTATGTGGATGACATCTTTGCTCTGTGGCCTCATGACTCCAGTCTCTTCCAACTTTCTCTTGAAGCTCTTAATAATCTTACCCCTTCCATTAAGTTTAAAGCTGAATGGGAATCTAATTTCTTGCTTCCTTTCCTTGATGTCCATGTCCACCGCTCAGATACAGATTTTTCCTTTTCCGTTTACCGCAAACCTATGGACAGTGGCATGTACATTCATTGTTTTTCTTATCATGCTTCCCCTGTCAAGAAAAGTGTTTTTATCTCCCTCTTTCTCCGTGCCCTCCGCATCTGTGATCATCAGTTCCTTCCAGCAGAAATTTCCACTCTTCATAATTCGTTTTCCCGTCTTGGCTACCCTTCCCAATTCATAGACTCTGCCTTCTCACGTGCTAAACGTAATTTCTTCTTTCCCAAACTCTCTACTCCTGGGAACTCTTCTGTCCTCTGCCTTCCCTACATTTCCGATCTTTCTAATCTCAACAATTCTCTCCGTCCCTTAGATATCAAGCTTACTTTCCGTCAGACTAACACTCTTCGCACTAATCTTGTTCATACCTCTCCTCCCTCTACAGATGTTCCTGGTGTCCACTCTATTTCTTGCTCCTCCTGTCCTCTTCAATACTTTGGAGAAACTGGCCGATCTCTTTCTGACAGACTTAGGGAGCACAAAAATAGTGTTAGGCTTGCCAACACTAACAATGTTCTGTTCTGTCACGTCGGAGATCACAGCCATCCTATTGACTAGTCTTCCGCTAAAACTGTCTTCCCTACTTCCAACTCTAACAGTCGCCGTCTAGCTGAATCCTCTCTAATACACAACTTTCCTTGTATGAATCTTAGTCCCGGCTTCGTCTCTGTAGATGCCTTCCTCTCCCACTACATTGTAAAATGCTTCAAACTTCAGAACACCCGTGACTTAACCTGATTCCTCATTTTTTCTTCTTCTCACTTTTCCCCTTTCCTCTTTCCTTTTTTGTCTTTCTTTCCTCTGTCGCGTGTTTCTGTTCCTTCATTATTTATTTCATCACTTCCCCTTTCCCCCACCTCTGTGCACTTGCTCTCCCTCTGTGGGCACCTAGCTCCCTTGCAGTGCTCCCCTTTCTTTGTATTTGACTGGCTCCTCCTCCTTAATTCCCCACTATCACCACTACCACTACTGCTACTACTACTACTACCACCACTACTACTACTACCACCACTACCTCTTCCTGCCTATATATAGCCGTCTTGCTCCACTTCTGGTTAGTGTGACTTTGTAAATGGTCCAAGTCGGACCGAAACATCGTCGTAAGCTCCTATCTTCTATGTGCGGGTTATTTGTGTATCGTTCCAGTCACGGTATTGTGCCTTTTTTGTTATTTAAGGGAATGTATGGAAGTATAGTAGTACCAACACTCTTATATGGGTGTGAAGGTTGGGTTGTGAATGCAGCAGCGAGGAGGCGGTTGGAGGCAGTGGAGATGTCCTGTCTAAGTGCAATGTGTGGTGTAAATATTATGCAGAAAATCCGGAGTGTGGAAATTAGAAGGTGTGGAGGGGTTGTTGAGGTGGTTTGGTAATTTAGAGAGAAAGGATCAAAGTAGAATGACATGGAGAGCGTATAAATCTGTAGGGGAAGGAAGGCGGGGTAGGGGTCGTCCTCGAAAAGTTTGGAAGGACGGGGTAAGGGAAGTTTTGTGGGCGAGGGGCTTGGACTTCCAGCAAGCGTGCATGAAAGTGTTCGATAGGAGTGAATGGAGACGAATGTTATTTGGGACATGACGATTTGTTAGAGTGTGAGCAGAGTAATATTTAGTGAAGGGATTCAGGGAAACCAGTTATTTTTAGATAGCCAGACTTGAGTCCTGGAAATGGGAAGTACAATGTTGCCTGCACTCTAAAGGAGGGGTTCGGGATATTAGCAGTTTGGAGGGATATGTTGTGTATCTTTATACATAAATGCTTCTAAACTGTTGTGCTCTGAGCACCTCTGCAAAAACAGTGATTATGTGTGAGTGAAGTGAAAGTGTTGAATGATGATGAAAGTATTTTCTTTTTGGGGATTTTCTTTCTTTTTGGGTCACCCTGCCTCGGTGGGAGACGGCCGACTTGTTATATATATATATATATATATATATATATATATATATATATATATATATATATATATATATATATATATATATATATGGTATTCTCAATTGGAGTCTTCATCTTAGAATTAACAACAGGTAAGAACTGAAATTTAGACCTACTTTTATTCCTGTGCTTTTGTTTACAAATTGAATACTCCTCAGGTGAAACGTGTTAAAACTGCAAATAAAAGTTAAGAACAGTTAAAAAACCAGATGGGGTAAACAATCCAGTGAAAAATGAACAATATTGAAGAATATTCTGTTTTCTGGACAATGTTCATTACCTCCCTCACCCACCCCTAGCACGCTCTTGCTTCACCTCACCCACCCCTAGCACGCTCTTGCTTCACCTCACCCACCCCTAGCACGCTCTTGCTTCACCTCACCCACCCCTAGCACGCTCTTGCTTCTCCTCACCCACCCCTAGCACGCTCTTGCTTCACCTCACCCACCCCTAGCACGCTCTTGCTTCACCTCACCCACCCCTAGCACGCTCTTGCTCACCCACCCCTAGCACGCTCTTGCTTCACCTCACCCACCCCTAGCACGCTCTTGCTTCACCTCACCCACCCCTAGCACGCTCTTGCTTCTCCTCACCCATCCCTAGCACGCTCTTGCTTCACCTCACCCACCCCTAGCACGCTCTTGCTTCACCTCACCCACCTCTAGCACGCTCTTGCTTCACCTCACCCATCCCTAGCACGCTCTTGCTTCACCTCATCCACCCCTAGCACGCTCTTGCTTCACCTCACCCACCTCTAGCATGCTCTTGCTTCACCTCGCCTACCTCTAGCATTCTTTTGCTTCACCTCACCCACCTCTAGCATGCTCTTGCTTCACCTCACCCACCTCCAGCATGCTCTTGCTTCACCTCACCCACGTCTAGCTTGCCCTTGCTTCACCTCACCCACCCCTAGCACGCTCTTGCTTCACCTCACCCACCCCTAGCATGCTCTTGCTTCACCTCACCCACCTCTAGCACGCTCTTGCTTCACCTCACCCACCCCTAGCATGCTCTTGCTTCACCTCACCCACCTCTAGCACGCTCTTGCTTCACCTCACCCATCCCTAGCATGCTCTTGCTTCACCTCACCCATCCCTAGCATGCTCTTGGTTCACCTCACCCAACTCTAACACGCTCTTGCTTCACCTCACCCACCTCCAGTACGCTCTTGCTTCATCTCACCCATCTCCAGCATGCTTTTGCATCACCTCACCCATCTCCAGCACGCTCTTGCTTCACCTCACCCACCTCTAGCACGCTCTGGCTTCACTTCACCCACATCCAGCACGCTCTTGCTTCACCTCACCCACCTCCAGCACGCTCTTGCTTCATCTCACCCACCTCCAGCACGCTCTTGCTTCTCCTCACCCACCCCTAGCACGCTCTTGCTTCACCTCACTCACCTCCAGCACGCTCTTGCTTCACCTCACCTCCAGCACGCTCTTGCTTCACCTCACCCCCACCCCTAGCACGCTCTGGCTTCACCTCACCCACCTCCAGTACGCTCTTGCTTCACCTCACTCACCTCCAGCACGCTCTTGCTTCATCTCACCTCCAGCACGCTCTTGCTTCACCTCACTCACATCTAGCACGCTCGTTCTTCACCTCACTCACCTCTAACACGCTCTTGCTTCACCTCACTCACCTCGAGCACGCTCTTGCTTCACCTCACCTCTAGCATGCTCTTGCTTCGCCTCACCCACGTCTAGCATGCCCTTGCTTCACCTCACCCACCTCCAGTACGCTCTTGCTTCACCTCACTCACCTCGAGCACGCTCTTGCTTCACCTCACTCACCTTTAGCATGCTCTTGCTTCACCTCACCCCCACCCCTAGCACGCTCTGGCTTCACCTCACCCACCTCCAGTACGCTCTTGCTTCACCTCACCCACCTCTAGCACGTCCTTGCTTCACCTCTCTCACCTTTAGTACGCTCTTGCTTCACCTCACCCACCTCCAGTACGCTCTTGCTTCACCTTACCCATCTCCAGTACGCTCTTGCTTCACCTCACCCACCTACAGTACGCTCTTGTTTCACTTCACCCATCTCCAGTACGCTCTTGCTTCACCTCACCCACCTACAGTACGCTCTTGTTTCACCTCACCCATCTCCAGTATGCTCTTGCTTCACCTCACCCACCTACAGTACGCTCTTGTTTCACCTCAGCCATCTCCAGTATGCTCTTGCTTCACCTCACCCACATCCAGTACGCTCTTACCTCACCTTCACCCAGCCTGTGCGTGTCAGTATAAAAAAATCCCACAATAGACGATTAATAAGATTTGATCCAGAAGACGTTTCGCTCATAAATGGACTTCATCAATTCGTGAACGTCTCGATAAAATGCCATAAACAGCATTTTGTGCCTTATTCACACACTTGTCTGTAAATTCTCTCATTGATCTACATGGTGTGTGAGGTCTCGGACCTCGGCAAGTCTAGCAGTGCCACAAACTGTGCCAAGTACCCATGATCCTTCTTGCCCCGAGTAGTGTGGTGACACTCGGGCATGAGGTACCTTCCAGGAATGTAATAATGTGCCTTTAGACATGGATGTAACTTTGCTTGTGCACACAAACACAAGTCCCTTGATTGTTTCGGTTCCCGGAGACTTCCAAGTGAGGCCACCAACCACCAGCCTTTCTCAACAGACAGAACCAACAGCCGCCCAGTTCTCACCTCTACATAAAGTTCGTGCCTCAGCCCTATACTCTTCGACATATACGTAAATGACCAATCCCATCAAGGTCCTCATGAGCTCCATAGGATGTTTTGCTACAACTATTGAAAACAATGGGGGTATCTCCATCAGAGGTGCACCTATCGCCATCAAAAACCCGAATAAAATCCTGGGATACGAGATCGAGAGATTACTCCCGTCCACATCACCAAAAAGGTGAATTTAGCAAAAGTTCGCCTCAGTCAACTATACAGGTTTAAGCAGACCCTCTCCCATAAAAAAGGCACTTGTATAAGATAAGACATAGGTTTGAATATCCTAACAACAAAATCTAACAAGTTGCATCTACAGAGACCAGAACAGGGCACTCCCCTTTATCACAAGCACGAGGAGGAGGGACCGAATCAGGAAGGAAGATCTACACATTCGACAGGAGACTGATGCAATAAATGTTAGGCTAGATAAACTAAAGAAGAGACAATTATAAGACATACAAGAACTCGATGTACCAGATAGAAAAAAACCCTCCTCATCCAACTAACACCATCGACTACATAAATACACCTCCCCACAGAACCCACAGGACCCACAGGACCCACAGGACCCAGAGGATGTACCTATAACAAAGAGCCCGATGTTTCATTCACAAGAACTTCCCGAGACCAAAGATTCTAAGTGATCTCCCTGAAGTTAGAGAAGAATGGGTACCACCTGAGCCATTCTATGTCCAAGACGGATAAAAACCACCTCAACTTTGGAGACCTTACAGATATCTAACCAAGTAACCTTTATATCCTTCATATCTAACCATGTAACATCTGTAAATCTCCTACCTCAGGGCATCGCCCCAGAAGCAGTTCACCCGACCACCACCCTAGCTCCAGAAAGCACCCTGCAGCTACCAGCTTCAGGAAGCTCCCTGTAACCACCAGCTCCAGCAAGCGCTCTGTAAGTAGCCTTCTGCGCAAAAAATAGGCATTAGTAAAAGCATACAAACTACCAATTCACCGCCACGCATGTATGCAAAATGTATACATGTGTTCCGCTGACGGGTGGTGTGGTATATCTCATTCTATGATTATCATGAATAATACAATGCACACACATCTTTTCCACATTCCATCCTTACCTTTTCTTCTTCCTCCCCAAACTTACCTTTGCCTGTGGGGATCCCACTTCAGCAGGAGGGGACCAAATATCATTATTGACCTCTCTGATAACGCCTGAAGCAGAGCCTTCAACTCTTCAAGAGTCAGAGGTATATAAAACCTCAGTGCTATTCTCATTGGGCACAGTAGGTGCTTTGACAGGCCATAAGACAGGGAGCAAACATGGGCAAGTAGATGATTTGTAGTTTCCCTGTTCGAGGTTATTCCAAATTCAACACAGCTCTGTAATTTATCTTAGGTGCTGAAATGTAGTACCTCTTAATAATTCTACAAAATCTGGTTTCCAGTGTCTTTGTTAGATATTATATTCGTGGGTAGTGGCTATGAGAGTTGATTCTATGATTTTTTTTTCGTTTTTAGCTGCTGTGTAAATTGTGTGATGACATGAATTTCCCAAATAATATTGTGTTTATTATTACTAACATGTTGAAGGCAATTGAACTCTCTTGCTCATAGCGAACTGTCTTGTGTTGTATGATCAAGGTTACTAACGTCCTTCTTGTCTGACTCATATGTAACTGACTGTAGTCTTTAGATGGTATCTGTCAAACTCTTGGTGAATCTTGTTTAGCCAGCTGTTTGTGTCTTTTGGAAAACCAATTCAGAATTTTGTTAGGATAAACACTGTTTACGAGTCTATTGAATATTCCTTGGTGGAAGTGTACTTTGAGTTGTAACTTACTGGAGAGTTTAGTTTTTAGATTGAAGACTTTAAAATAGTTGAGATTTTATATTGCTTGACACTATAATAATTGAGACTTGAAAAAGGTTGAGACTTTAAAATGGTTGAGACCTGATGAAGGTTGAGACTTTTTAATGGTTCGATGTACTAATCAGGGTGTCTTAGTTTTGAGAACTGTTCTCAGAGGATTTCTTTTCCCTGGTCCAACTTTGATGGGCTTTGTATCCAGAGTTCACGTACAAGTAAGATATATTGGAGGGGATTTAGAAAAAGTGAAAAGCGGAGTTGCTATAGACCAAGTCAGGGGGAGCTAAGTATGAACATAAATTGACGTGGTCCACGTTATTCAACCCATTACCAGCTGGTATCCTAATTACCGCCCAGACAAAAGTATAAGTTTTCTGAGGATATTGCTTCACAAGGTTGCGAAGGTAATGTAGGCCTGAGAGCCACCTGCAGCAACAGCCTGATTAAACAGGCTGTCATTGTGACAACCTGGCCTCGGGTTGGACTATGAGGGTAGAAAAGAACTTGAATCCGTTTCTCTCATACAGTGTGGCTACTTATGCCAGAAAGATACTGTATCTGACATCAGAACACATACGCTAGTAAGATGATGTATCCGGCTGTGTTTTGAAGTACAGATACTTGCTGTAGAACGGCAAGTTATTCGGATGTGCGTGCACAGATGACGATAAACACTTCAAGTGATTTATGTGACGATAATGGGGATAACAAGAAAATATACACTGGGCCGTTAGTAGCTGCAAGCACGCACATATATGCACGAATACACACACAAGTACACGGCTGCTGGAGCAGGGAGAAGGTATATCTAGAAGCGATCAGTGAAGAGGTGGGTCCACGAGCTAAGATTCGACCCCAAGAACCACAAACAGGTGGGTACACACATACACACATTAGTGCCTTGACACTGAAGCAGTGACAATGGTGCGTTGACAATGGTACCCAGACACACCTGCCTTGACACTGGTGCCTTGTCACTGGAGAAGTGACACTGGTGCCTATACAATGACGCCTTGACACTGGTACCCTGACACTGGTATCTTGACAATTGTGTCTTGATACCGGTGCCTTGACAATTGTGCCATGACACGGGTGCCTTGACAATTGTGCCTTGGCACTCGTGTCTTGATTCTGGTGCCTTGATACGGGTGCCTTCACAATGATGCCTTGACACTAGTTCCTTGACACTGGTGCCTTGACACTTGGATGTTATTCTACTTATGATTACCTAGCCATAAATAGGTACCAAGATGTAAGTTACCTTTAGAGAATTACCTTATTCCTTTCACTGGGAAACGCTAAACCTTTATGGGTCATATTGCGCCTGGGTGGTGAAGACAGTCTTGGTACATGGACAGGGTTATCGCCAATTCTTCGGATCAAGACCCCCCTTCCATGAAGCATGAGAATGGCAGCAAACTTTAAGTATGACTGAGACAGAACATTAGCTATGAATCCGTAAACTGAACTGGTTGGTTGGTTAATGGGGTTTAAAGCCTGTCGACTAAACATGGGTGATTGAGGCTGCATGTAACGTGCTCACCACCACACAGAAATATTTTAATCCCAAAAAATATGGATTACGGCAAATTTCCAGGAAAATAAGTAATGATAATCCAAAACATACAGATGTAAAAAGTGAAATAAGCTCATTATTATTACACTCCCAAATAATTATATAAAATGATAAATAACCTAATCTGATAAAAAAAAACATTCCTTCTCGTAGGTCCTGAACACAATGTTGTGTAGGTAAATTCTATAGCAGGGTGTTATTATCCGTGACAAGAGTGCCACTTAGGATAATGTGCTGCCCCTGACGCCATTCAGCTATATACGACGTCCACTGTGATTTATACAGCCTGGCACGACATATATTGTCGAATATAATCACTGTTTTTTGGATTAGTCATGCCAGTAAACACGTGTTCCATGAGGTTACTGCTGGTTCACGATGTTTTCTATAGCCTTTAAAAAAATGAATTGTATTGACCCTGGAGGGCTAGTAACCCACGATAGGTCGGTGGAAAGAGAAACGTATAGCAAAAGGTCTTTAATTCTCACGATGTTCACCTACAGGAGGTTTTATCACGACTGATACGGCCTCCACTTCGTAAATATTGTGATGAGTCTATCTCGATGTACATGCATTACGAGCCACAGTGCATGTAACTCCTTCATTGGGAGTTAGAGTATTATTGATTGGTGATGAGCAGGCAACCTGAAATCTGAATGACGCTTAATTTACCAGCCAACCAAGGTCTCCTGTGGTTGAAACGCTGTAATAATAATAATAATAATAATAACAACAATAATAATAATAATAATAATAGATCTTCTTCTGCTATACTTGTCACTCTTCACCACTTACCGGTTCACAGTCATTTCCAACCCAACAAGATAACCTGAGGCTTATTTCATCTGAGATGTTCTTTGGTCTGTCTTCCTCGGGATACGAGCCACAGCAGTCAGCTAGCCCATCGCCCCAGGTACCTATTGACTATTAAATTAGGAAAAAACACCAAGTGATAAGGAGATTTGTTCATACCTGTTGTAGCAGTCTTGTGTTAAACCCGGGTCTCTAGGTTGTGAGCCGAACACGCCATTACCACCTCATGACGCACATGAGCGTACGAAATAAATACTTAACACATTGTGTCGTTGCGTTCTTTGCGATTCACTCTCATTTGCATACACACCTCCATGAATTGTACATACGCAAACGTAAATGCACACATACATAAAACAAATATAAATACATATATGCAAATGTATACGCATACATTATACAGTTACATGCTCCAGAACAGAGTGCATACTGCTTAAGGTTACTCGAGAATCTATTTTCTAGTGCTATATTGTACTATATGGTTACTGTATGCTATCTAGTTAGTATTTCTTCGCATTTACTTATTGTTGCAATATATAAGTATGTAAGTAATGCTTTGAACTATCATTTAGTGTTGTATTATCTAGTTAGCGTGACTATATATATATGTAGTCTTGTACTATGTACTTAAGTTAGTGTGTTGATCTATATAGTTACATTAGTTCTGTTTAACTGTTGTTGTACTATCTAATGTGTTTCAATATTAGTTAGATTTGTTACTAGTTAGTGTTGTGTATCTGCTATTTACATACACAAATACGTGAATAAAAATATTTATTAAGATGTATATAACTGTATATAACAGCAGGATTCGAACCTGCACACACTGTATTAGAGTACACAGTACTTTAACCACTCAGCCGGTTCCAAGATCTGGGATCTGCTTGAGTGGCGAAAGTACAGTGTACTTTGATACAGAGTGTGCAGGTTCGAATCCTACTGTGAACCGAGATATAATGTTTGTAAATAATTTCGCTTATTGGCGAATTGTTAATGTGTGTGGGGGAGGGGTTGAGGGGGAGAATGAAGGGGTGCATGCGTGCACAAACTGTATATAGAACCAAAACACAATATATTGCATTGCCGTTGATTACTCTAGGGGCCCGATACTCCATGTTCCATTGCTTCTCTTGGTGCTATATGAAACCAACATTTACTGCTCTGTGTTTGCTCTGGCGTGAGCTTACAATATCGCCCATACACTCAATCTACTAAGTATCACGCAGTACGCAGGCCATGTACGCAATCTCAGGTTGTATACACACCGTGTACACAAGTGTCAGTACACACCGTGCACACAGTGTCTCGAGCAGGCGTCATCAGAAGCACGCGCCAACAAATAGCCAAAATGGAAAACCAATACTGGAGCTAATAATTCGATAAGTAGCAGTCACGACTCGGTCACTACCACCTTCATGACAGAATGTGCAATCATGCAGCTGAAGGAAC